>NC_069500.1:757628909-757766409 GCF_027579735.1 Bombina bombina
TGACAAACTTATTAATGCAGATAAAATTTCCTTTAGTACTGTTATATTACCTGTTGCTGTTCCGTCAACATTTAATTTTCAGAATGTTCCTGATAAACATAAGAGATTTTATTTTTTAAATCCATTTAGAAGGCTATGTCTGTTATTTCTCCTTCTAGTTTACATAAAAGTCTTTTAAAAACTTCTCTTTTTTTCAGATGAATTTTTAAATGAACATCATCGTTCTGATACTGATAATGGTTCTTCTGGTTCAGAAGTTTCTGTCTCAGAGGTTGATGCTGTTAAATCTTTGTATTTGTTCAAGATGGAATTTATTCGTTCTTTATTTAAAGAAGTATTAATTGCTTTAGATATAGAGGATTCTGGTCCTCTTGATACTAATTTTAAACGTTTAAATAGGGTTTTTTAAATCTCCTGTATTTATTCCAAAAGTGTTTAATCTCCCTGATGCTTTTTCTGAAGCAATTTCCAGGGAATGGAATAATTTGGGTAATTCTTTTACTCCTTCTAAACGTTTAAGCAATTATATTCTGTGCCATCTGACAAATTAGAGTTTTTTGGGACAAAATCCCTAAGGTTTGGGGCTGTCTCTATTCCTGCTAAAATGTACTACTATTCTTACGGCAGATAGTACTAAATTTAAGGATCCTTTAGATAAGAAAATTGAATCCTTTCTAAGAAAAGTTTACTTATGTTTAGGTAATCTTCTTAGACCTGCTATATTTTTACCGGATGTTGCTGCAGCTTCATCTTTTTGGTTAGAAGTTTTAGCGCAACAAGTAACAGATCATAATTTTATAGCATTATTTTTATTCTATAACATGCTAATAATTTTATTGGTGATACCATCTTTTGATATCATTTGAGTTGATGTCAGGTATATGTCTCTAGCTATTTTAGCTAGAAAAGCTTTATGGATTTAACTTGGAATGCTGATATGTCTTCTAAGTTAACTTTGTTTTTCCCTTTCTTTCCAGGGTAATAATCATTTTTTCGTTCTTTTTCTCATAATAAGGAACAAAAGCCTGATCCTTCATCCTCAGGAGCGGTATCAGTTTGGAAACTATTTCCAGTTTGGAATATATCCAAGCCTTATAGAAACCTATAGTCAGCTCCTAAGTACCCATAAAGGTGCGGCCCCTTTTCCAGTTCAGCTGGTATGGGGCAGATTACGTTTTCTTTAAAGGAGTTTGGATCAATTCCGTTCTCAATCTCTGGTTTTAGAACATTGTTTCAGAAAGGTACAGAATTGGCTTCAGTTAAGGCCTCCTGCTAAGAGATTTTTTACTTTCCCGTGTCCCAGTTAACACAGCAAGGCTCAGCATTTCTGAAATGTGTTTCAGATCTAGAGTTGGCTGGAGTAATTATGCCAGTTCCAGTTCTGGAACAGGGGCTAGGGTTTTATTTTATCTCTTCATTGTACCAAAGAAGGTCAATTCCTTCAGACCAGTTCCGGATCTTTCAATATTGAATCGTTATGTATACCAACATTCAAGATGGTTACTGTAGGACTATTCTGCCTTTTGTTTAGCAAGGGCATTTTATGTCTATAATAGATTTGCAGGATGTGTATCTGCATATTCCGATTCATTCAGATCACTTTTAGTGTCTGAGATTCTCTTTTTAGACAAGCATTACCAGTTTTGTGGCTCTACCGTTTGGCCTAGCCTCAGTTCCAAGAATTTTTTTCTCGGTGCCCTTCTTTCTGTATTCAGAGAACAGGGTTTTGGTATTTCCTTATTTGGACGATTATCTTGGTATTTGCTCAGTCTTCTCATTCGAAGAATCTCATGCGATTCGACTTGTGTTGTTTCTTCAAGATCATGGTTGGAGGATCAATTTACCAAAAAGTTCATTGATTCCTCAGTCAAGGGTAACCTTTCTGGGTTTCCAGATAGATTCAGTGTCCATGACTATGTCTTTAACAGACAAGAGACGTCTAAAATTGTTTTCAGCTTGTCGAAACCTTCAGTCACAATCATTCCCTTCGGTAACCTTATGCATGGAAATTCTAGGTCTTATGACTGCTGCATTGGACGCAATCCCCTTTGCTCGTTTTTCACATGCGACCTCTTCAGCTCTGTATGCTGAATCAATGGTGCAAGGATTACACAAAGATATCTCAATTTATATCTTTAAAACCGATTGTTCGACACTCTCTGACGTGGTGGACAGATCACCATCGTTTAATTCAGGGGGCTTCTTTTGTGCTTCCGACCTAGACTGTAATTTCAACAGATACAAGTCTCACAGGTTGGGGAGCTGTGTGGGGATCTCTGTCGGCACAAGGAGTTTGGAAATCTCAGGAGGTGAGATTACCGATAAATATTTTGGAACTCCGTGCAATTTTCAGAGCTCTTCAGTTTTGGCCTCTTCTGTAGAGAGAATCGTTCATTTGTTTTCAGACAGACAATGTCACAACTGTGGCATACATCAATCATCAAGGAGCGACTCACAGTCCTCTGGCTATGTAAGAAGTATCTCGAATTTTTTGGTTTGGGCGGACTCCAGCTCCTGTCTAATCTCTGCGGTTCATATCCCAGGTGTAGACAATTGGGAAGCGGATTATCTCAGTCGCCAAACGTTGCATCCGGGCGAATGGTCTCTTCACCCAGAGGTATTTCTTCAGATTGTTCAAATGTGGGAACTTCTAGAAATAGATCTGATGGCGTCTCATCTAAACAAGAACTTTCCAGGTATCTGTCCAGATCCCGGGATCCTCAGGCGGAGGCAGTGGATGCATTATCATTTCCTTGGAAGTATCATCCTGCCTATATCTTTCCGCCTCTAGTTCTTCTTCCAAGAGTAATCTCCAAGATTCTGAAGGAATGCTCGTTTGTTCTGCTGGTAGCTCCGGCATGGCCTTACAGGTTTGGTATGCGGATCTTGTCCGGATGGCCTCTTGCCAACCATGGACTCTTCCGTTAGATCAGACCTTCTGTCACAAGGTCCTTTTTTCCTTCAGGATCTGAAATCCTTAAATTTAAAGGTATGGCGATTGAACGCTTGATTCTTGGTCAAAGAGGTTTCTCTGACTCTGTGATTAATACTATGTTACAGGCTCGTAAATCTGTATCTAGAGAGATATATTATAGAGTCTGGAAGACTTATATTTTTTGGTGTCTTTCTCATCATTTTTTCTTGGCATTCTTTTAGAATACCGAGAATTTTACAGTTTCTTCAGGATGGTTTAGATAAGGGTTTGTCTGCAAGTTCCTTGAAAGGACAAATCTCTGCTCTTTCTGTTCTTTTTCACAGAAAGATTGCTATTCTTCCTGATATTTATTGTTTTATACAAGTTTTGGTTCGTATAAAACCTGTTATTAAGTCAATTTCTCCTCCTTTAAGTTTGAATTTGGTTCTGGGAGCTCTTCAAGCTCCTCCCTATGAACCTATGCATTTCATTGGTCATTAAATTACTTTCTTGGAAAGTTTTGTTCCTTTTGGCCATCTCTTCTGCCAGAAGAGTTTCTGAATTATCTGCTCTTTCTTGTGAGTCTCCTTTTCTGATTTTTCATCAGGATAAGGCGGTGTTGCGAACTTCTTTTGAATTTTTACCTAAAGTTGTGAATTCCAACAACATTAGTAGAGAAATTGTGGTTCCTTCATTATGTCCTAATCCTAAGAATTCTAAGGAGAAATCATTGCATTCTTTGGATGTTGTTAGAGCTTTGAAATATTATGTTGAAGCTACTAAGTCTTTCCGAAAGACTTCTAGTCTATTTGTTATCTTTTCCAGTTCTAGAAAAGGCCAGAAAGCTTCTGCCATTTCTTTGGCATCTTGGTTGAAATCTTTAATTCATCTTGCCTTTTTTGAGTCGGGTAAAACTCCGCCTCAGAGGATTACAGCTCATTCTACCAGGTCAGTTTCTACTTCCTGGGCGTTTAGGAATGAAGCTTCGGTTGATCAGATTTGCAAAGCTGCAACTTGGTCCTCTTTGCATATTTTTACTAAATTCTACCATTTTGATGTATTTTCTTCTTCTGAAGCAGTTTTTGGTAGAAAAGTACTTCAGGTAGCGGTTTCAGTCTGAATCTTCTGCTTATGTTTTTTATTAAACTTTATTTTGGGTGTGGATTATTTTCAGCAGGAATTGGCTGTCTTTATTTTATCCCTCCATCTCTAGTGACTCTTGTGTGGAAAGATCCACATCTTGGGTAATCATTATCCCATACGTCACTAGCTCATGGACTCTTGCTAATTACATGAAAGAAAACATAATTTATGTAAGAACTTACCTGATAAATTCATTTCTTTCATATTAGCAAGAGTCCATGAGGCCCACCCTTTTTGTGGTGGTTATGATTTTTTTGTATAAAGCACAATTATTCCAATTCCTTATTTTATATGCTTTCGCACTTTTTTATCACCCCACTTCTTGGCTATTCGTTAAACTGAATTGTGGGTGTGGTGAGGGGTGTATTTATAGGCATTTTAAGGTTTGGGAAACTTTGCCCCTCCTGGTAGGAATGTATATCCCATACGTCACTAGCTCATGGACTCTTGCTAATATGAAAGAAATGAATTTATCAGGGAAGTTCTTACATAAATTATGTTTTTAACTATTCACTTGTATAATGTTGATACTGGACATTTACTAATTGAGGTGAGAACCAAATAAAAAGGGACACTCCCTGTAGCAGTGTATGCAGCGGGCAATAGATGGTCTATTAGCTGTAGACTGGATACCAACAGCCTTAAGAATAAGCAGGTGAAGTAGCTGTCAGCAAGGGTGGAACTACCATTGGTGCAGCAGGTGCAGTGGCACTAGAGATCAAATGCTGAAAGGGGCCCATTGCAGCCAGTCTATACATAGGTGTGGGCAGAATGTGTACAATCCTAATGTAGGGGAGCCTTTTATTAGTGCTGTTTGACAGTTTATCTATCTATCTATCTATCTATCTATCTGTCTATCTATCTATTATATATATATCTATCTATCTGTTATTATAAAGAGCCTCATGTATATTATTACAATTGCTTAATACCAAGTTACTTTTGTGGGGCCCCCAAAAAAAATTCCACTAGGGCTCTCTGTTGAGAAGGTCCGCTATTGGCTATCATATTACAGTAACAGGAGCAAGATGTACTGCCAGAACAATCTGGTATGCACGATTAAGGGAATGGCTCCCAAAACGTTGCATATGTTATGTTGTTTGTACCTGTGACAAAAATACATTTCTAAGATTTCTCTATAAGCGTTGGTGCTGTGGATTTTTACACTTTGATATTTGAGAGGAAAGCAGTCTCCTCTGCTCCACTGGCAACAAATATTACAGGAAGAAGGTGCTGTTTGTGAATTGTTTGCTGCCAGAACAATCTGAGTATATACATTTAAGTCCAGTAAAAGGCAAACAGGGTAACTGGAACTAGAGTTACTGCAAGGCTGGACCAATCTTGTTATAAAGGCTCAGTCCAGTAAATGGTTAAAAAGGTAACAAGCAAAAAAAATTAGCTAAAGTATGAGGGACTGTAACATTGGAGCAAACTGTTGCAGATTGCTAAGTTAGGCCTAGATTTGGAGTTTGGCGTTAGCCGGGAAAACCAGCGTTAGAGGCTCCTAACGCTGGTTTTAGGCTACCGCCGGTATTTGGAGTCACTCAAAGTAGGGTCTAACGCTCACTTTTCAGCCGCGACTTTTCCATACCGCAGATCCCCTTACGTCAATTGCGTATCCTATCTTTTCAATGGGATCTTTCTAACTCCGGTATTTAGAGTCGTGTCTGAAGTGAGCGTTAGACATCTAACGACAAAACTCCAGCCGCAGGAAAAAAGTCAGTAGTTAAGAGCTTTCTGGGCTAACGCCGGTTTATAAAGCTCTTAACTACTGTACTCTAAAGTACACTAACACCCATAAACTACCTATGTACCCCTAAACCAAGGTCCCCCCACATTGCCGACACTCGAATAATTTTTTTTAACCCCTAATCTGCCGACCGTCACCTACGTTATCCTTATGTACCCCTAATCGGCTGCCCCTAACACCGCCGACCCCTATATTATATTTATTAACCCCTAATCTGCCCCCCTCAACGTCGCAGCCAGCTACCTACACTTTTTAACCCCTAATCTGCCGACCGCAAAGCGCCGCCACCTACGTTATCCTTATGTACCCCTAATCTGCTGCCCCTAACACCGCCGACCCCTATATTATATTTATTAACCCCTAACCTGCCCTCCCTAACATCGCCAACACCTAACTTCAATTATTAACCCCTAATCTGCCGACCCAATCTTTCTCCCGACGCCTACTAGCCTAATGACGGTTCCTTTAAGGGACGTCATCCAAGATGGCGTCCCTCGAATTCCGATTGGCTGATAGGATTCTATCAGCCAATCGGAATTAAGGTAGGAATATTCTGATTGGCTGATGGAATCAGCCAATCAGAATCAAGTTCAATCCGATTGGCTGATCCAATCAGCCAATCAGATTGAGCTCGCATTCTATTGGCTGTTCCGATCAGCCAATAGAATGCGAGCTCAATCTGATTGGCTGATTGGATCAGCCAATCGGATTGAACTTGAATCTGATTGGCTGATTCAATCAGCCAATCAGATTTTTCCTACCTTAATTTCGATTGGCTGATAGAATCCTATCAGCCAATCGGAATTCGAGGGACGCCATCTTGGATGACGTCCCTTAAAGGAACCGTCATTCGGTTAGTAGGCGTCGGGAGAAGAGGATGTTCCGCGTCGGAGGTCTGCAAGATGGATCCGGAAGAAATAAGATTGAAGATGCCGTTGATAGAAGACTTCATCCGGATCATGGACCTCTTCAGCTCCCGCTTGGATGAAGACTTCATCCGGATCATGGACCTCTTCAGCTCCCGCTTGGATGAAGACTTCAGCCGGATCATGGACCTCTTCAGCCCCCCGCTTGGGCTTGGATCAGGACATCGGAGGAGCTCTTCAGGACGGATCGGTGAACCTGGCAGGGTGAAGATAAGGTAGGAAGATCTTCAGGGGCTTAGTGTTAGGTTTATTTAAGGGGGGTTTGGGTTAGATTAGGGGTATGTGGGTGGTGGGTTGTAATGTTGGGGGGGGGATTGTATGTTTTTTTTTACAGGCAAAAGAGCTGAATTCTTTGGGCATGCCCCGCAAAGGGCCCTGTTCAGGGCTGGTAAGGTAAAAGAGCTTTGAACTTTTGTAATTTAGAATAGGGTAGGGCATTTTTTTATTTTGGGGGCTTTGTTATTTTATTAGGGGGCTTAGAGTAGGTGTAATTAGTTTAAAATTGTTGTAATATTTTTCTTATGTTTGTAAATATTTTTTTATTTTTTGTAACTTAGTTCTTTTTTATTTTTTGTACTTTAGCTAGTTTATTTAATTGTATTTATTTGTAGGAATTGTATTTAATTAATTTATTGATAGTGTAGTGTTAGGTTAATTGTAGGTAATTGTAGGTAGTTTATTTAATTAATTTATTGATAGTGTAGTGTTAGGTTTAATTGTAACTTAGGTTAGGATTTATTTTACAGGTAAATTTGTAATTATTTTAACTATTATAGCTATTAAATAGTTCTTAACTATTTAATAGCTATTGTACCTGGTTAAAATAAATACAAAGTTACCTGTAAAATAAATATTAATCCTAAAATATCTATAATATAATTATAATTTATATTGTAGCTATATTAGGATTTATTTTACAGGTAAGTATTTATCTTTAAATAGGAATAATTTATTTAATAAGAGTTAATTAATTTCGTTAGATGTAAATTATATTTAACTTAGGGGGGTGTTAGTGTTAGGGTTAGACTTAGCTTTAGGGGTTAATACATTTATTAGAAAAGCGGTGAGCTCCAGTCGGCAGATTAGGGGTTAATAATTGAAGTTAGGTGTCGGCGATGTTAGGGAGGGCAGATTAGGGGTTAATACTATTTATTATAGGGTTAGTGAGGCGGATTAGGGGTTAATAACTTTATTATAGTAGCGCTCAGGTCCGGTCGGCAGATTAGGGGTTAATGAGTGTAGGCAGGTGGAGGCGACGTTGTGGGGGGCAGATTAGGGGTTAATAAATATAATATAGGGGTCGGCGATGTTAGGGCAGCAGATTAGGGGTACATAGGGATAATGTAAGTAGCGGCGGTTTACGGAGCGGCAGATTAGGGGTTAATAATAATATGCAGGGGTCAGCGATAGCGGGGGCGGCAGATTAGGGGTTAATAAGTGTAAGGTTAGGGGTGTTTAGACTCGGGGTACATGTTAGGGTGTTAGGTGCAGACGTAGGAAGTGTTTCCGCATAGCAAACAATGGGGCTGCGTTAGGAGCTGAACGCGGCTTTTTTGCAGGTGTTAGGTTTTTTTTCAGCTCAAACAGCCCCATTGTTTCCTATGGGAGAATCGTGCACGAGCACGTTTTTGAGGCTGGCCGCTTGCGTAAGCAACTCTGGTATCGAGAGTTGAAGCTGCGTTAAAAATGCTCTACGCTCCTTTTTTGGAGCCTAACGCAGCCTTTATGTGGACTCTCAATACCAGAGTTATTTTTATGGTGCGGCCAGAAAAGCCGGAGTTAGTTTTTCGGGTCGTTACCGACAAAACTCCAAATCTAGCCGTTAGTAAACAAAACGAAGTAAAGAACAGGTATTCAGACTGCAAGAGGTTAAACTTGTTAAAGTAAACAATCAGCAGTGTAATTAGGTAGGAACATACAAAGGAATTCAAACAGAAAATAAGAGTAAAGCAGTTACCAAAAAGGAAAACGGAAATCATTCATGATGTGATATATTGCAAGGTTTTCAAATGAGTATGTGTATGGAAGTTTTCTCCTATAAGAATAAAGAGTGTTCATGCAGCTATCAATCTCTTCAGGAGTATTTGATTGAACAAAGAACGTTGTCATACTCTGTAGATAAATAGGGATCACATTAAAGGACATTCACTTAACTCAAGAAAAAAACAGGAACATTTTAATGAATAACATACACACTACACAAGCACAACACCAATGCATATATATACACACAAACACACTTTTTACAATAAAAACCCTATTTATTTAAGCTACTATTTTAATGCCAGAATTTACTTTTCTAATCAAACATTGAAAAACATTCGGCTAGATTTAGAGTTTTGTCGGTAAGGACCCGCGTAGCTAACGCCGGCTTTTTTCTGGCCGCACCATAAAAATAACTCTGGTATTGAGAGTCCACATAAAGGCTGCGTTAGGCTCCAAAAAAGGAGCGTAGAGCATATTTAACGCAGCTTCAACTCTCGATACCAGAGTTGCTTACGGACGCGGCCAGCCTCAAAAACGTGCTCGTGCACGATTCCCCCATAGGAAACAATGGGGCTGTTTGAGCTGAAAAAAAACCTAACACCTGCAAAAAAGCCGCGTTCAGCTCCTAACGCAGCCCCATTGTTTGCTATGGGGAAACACTTCCTACGTCTGCACCTAACACCTTAACATGTACCCCGAGTCTAAACACCCCTAGCCTTACACTTATTAACCCCTAATCTGCCGCCGCCGCTATCGCTGACCCCTGCATATTATTTTTAACCCCTAATCTGCCGCTCCGTAAACCGCCGCTACTTACATTATCCTTATGTACCCTTAATCTGCTGCCCCTAACACCGCCGACCCCTATATTATATTTATTAACCCCTAATCTGCCCCCCACAACGTCGCCTCCACCTGCCTACACTTATTAACCCCTAATCTGCCGACCGGACCGCACCGCTATCATAATAAAGTTATTAACCCCTAATCCGCCTCACTAACCCTATAATAAATAGTATTAACCCCTAATCTGCCCTCCCTAACATCGCCGACACCTAACTTCAATTATTAACCCCTAATTTGCCGACTGGAGCTCACCGCTATTCTAATAAATGTATTAACCCCTAAAGCTAAGTCTAACCCTAACACTAACACCCCCCTAAATTAAATATAATTTTAATCTAACGAAATTAATTAACTCTTAAACTCCTATTTAAAGATAAATACTTACCTGTAAAATAAATCCTAATATAGCTACAATATAAATTATAATTATATTATAGCTATTTTAGGATTAATATTTATTTTACAGGTAACTTTGTATTTATTTTAACCAGGTACAATAGCTATTAAATAGTTAAGAACTATTTAATAGCTAAAATAGTTAAAATAATTACAAAATTACCTGTAAAATAAATCCTAACCTAAGTTACAATTAAACCTAATACTACACTATCAATAAATTAATTAAATAAAATACCTATAATTATCTACAATTAAACCTAACACTACACTATCAATAAATAAATTAAATACAATACCTACAAATAACTACAATGAAATAAACTATCTAAAGTACAAAAAATAAAAAAGAACTAAGTTACAAAAAATAAAAAAATATTTACAAACATAAGAAAAATATTACAACAATTTTAAACTAATTACACCTACTCTAAGCCCCCTAATAAAATAACAAAGCCCCCCAAAATAAAAAAAATGCCCTACCCTATTCTAAATTACTAAAGTTCAAAGCTCTTTTACCTTACCAGCCCTGAACAGGGCCCTTTGCGGGGCATGCCTCAAGAAGTTCAGCTCTTTTGCCTGTAAAAAAAAACATACAATACCCCCCCCAACATTACAACCCACCACCCACATACCCCTAATCTAACCCAAACCCCCCTTAAATAAACCTAACACTAAGCCCCTGAAGATCTTCCTACCTTATCTTCACCATACCAGGTTCACCGAACGATCCAGAAGAGCTCCTCCGATGTCCTGATCCAAGCCCAAGCGGGGGGCTGAAGAGGTCCATGATCCGGCTGAAGTCATCATCCAAGCGGGAGCTGAAGAGGTCCATGATCCGGCTGAAGTCTTCATCCAAGCGGGAGCTGAAGAGGTCCATGATCCGGATGAAGTCTTCTATCAACGGCATCTTCAATCTTCTTTCTTCGGGAGCCATCATCTTCCATCCGACGCGGAACATCCTCTTCTCCCGACGCCTACTAGCCGAATGACGGTTCCTTTAAATGACGTCATCCAAGATGGCGTCCCTCGAATTCCGATTGGCTGATAGGATTCTATCAGCCAATCGGAATTAAGGTAGGAATATTCTGATTGGCTGATGGAATCAGCCAATCAGAATCAAGTTCAATCCGATTGGCTGATCCAATCAGCCAATCGGATTGAACTTGATTCTGATTGGATGATTCCATCAGCCAATCAGAATATTCCTACCTTAATTCCGATTGGCTGATAGAATCCTATCAGCCAATCGGAATTCGAGGGACGCCATCTTGGATGACGTCATTTAAAGGAACCGTCATTCGTCGTTCAGTCGTCGGCCAGGATGGATGTTCCGCGTCGGAGGTATTCAGGATCCTGCCGCTCCGGATGGATGACGATAGAAGATCCCGCTTGGATGAAGACTTCAATCGGATGGAAGACCTCTTCTGCCCCGCTTGGATGAAGACTTCTACCGGATGGAGGACCTCTTCTTGCTCCGCTTGGATGAAGAATTTGGCTCGGCTGGGTGAAGACGACTCAAGGTAGGGAGATCTTCAGGGGATTAGTGTTAGGTTTATTTAAGGGGGGTGTGGGTTAGATTAGGGGTATGTGGGTGGTGGGTTGTAATGTTGGGGGGGGGGTATTGTATGTTTTTTTTTACAGGCAAAAGAGCTGAACTTCTTGGGGCATGCCTCGCAAAGGGCCCTGTTCAGGGCTGGTAAGGTAAAAGAGCTTTGAACTTTAGTAATCTAGAATAGGGTAGGGCATTTTTTTTATTTTGGGGGGCTTTGTTATTTTATTAGGGGGCTTAGAGTAGGTGTAATTAGTTTAAAATTGTTGTAATATTTTTCTTATGTTTGTAAATATTTTTTTATTTTTTGTACTTTAGTTAGTTTATTTCATTGTAGTTATTTGTAGGTATTGTATTTAATTAATTTATTGATAGTGTAGTGTTAGGTTTAATTGTAGGTAATTGTAGGTATTTTATTTAATTAATTTATTGATAGTGTAGAGTTAGGTTTAATTGTAACTTAGGTTAGGATTTATTTTACAGGTAAATTTGTAATTATTTTAACTATTTTAGCTATTAAATAGTTCTTAACTATTTAATAGCTATTGTACCTAGTTAAAATAAATACAAAGTTACCTGTAAAATAAATATTAATCCTAAATAGCTATAATATAATTATAATTTATATTGTAGCTATATTAGGATTTATTTTACAGGTAAGTATTTAGCTTTAAATAGGAATAATTTATTTAATAAGAGTTAATTAATTTCGTTAGATTAAAATTATATTTAATTTAGGGGGTGTTAGTGTTAGGGTTAGACTTAGCTTTAGGGGTTAATACATTTATTAGAATAGCGGTGAGCTCCAGTCGGCAGATTAGGGGTTAATGTTTGAAGTTAGGTGTCGGCAATGTTAGGGAGTGCAGATTAGGGGTTAATACTATTTATTATAGGGTTAGTGAGGCGGATTAGGGGTTAATAAGTGTAGGCAGGTGGAGGCGACGTTGAGGGGGGCAGATTAGGGGTTAATAAATATAATATAGGGGTCGGCGGTGTTAGGGGCAGCAGATTAGGGGTACATAAGTATAACGTAGGTGGCGGCGCTTTGCGGTCGGCAGATTAGGGGTTAATTATTGTAGGTAGCTGGCTGCGACGTTGTGGGGGGCAGGTTAGGGGTTAATAAATATAATATAGGGGTCGGCGGTGTTAGGGGCAGCAGATTAGGGGTACATAAGTATAACGTAGGTGGCGGTCGGCAGATTAGGGGTTAAAACAATTTAATCGAGTGTCGGCGATGTGGGGGGACCTCGGTTTAGGGGTACATAGGTAGTTTATGGGTGTTAGTGTACTTTAGAGTACAGTAGTTAAGAGCTTTATGAACCGGCGTTAGCCCAGAAAGCTCTTAACTACTGACTTTTTTCTGCGGCTGGAGTTTTGTCGTTAGAATTCTAACGCTCACTTCAGACACGACTCTAAATACCGGAGTTAGAAAAATCCCATTGAAAAGATAGGATACGCAATTGACGTAAGGGGATCTGCGGTATGGAAAAGTCGCGGCTGAAAAGTGAGCGTTAGACCCTTTTTTTAATGACTCCAAATACCGGAGGTAGCCTAAAACCAGCGTTAGGAGCCTCTAGCCATCAGAAGATGGGTACACTGTAGTCATAAAGGTATGGACATGGTCAGCAACAATACTCAGGTAGGCTGTGGCGTTTAAACGATGCTCAATTGGTACTAAGGGGTCCAAAGTGTGCCAAGAAAATATCCCCCACACCATTACACCACCACCACCAGCCTGAACCATTGAAACAAGCCAGGATGGATCCATGTTTTCATGTTGTTTATGCCAAATTCTGACCCTACTATCTAAATGTTGCAGCTGAAATCAAGACTCATCAGACCAGGCAACGTTTTTCTAATCTTCTATTGTCCAATTTTGGTGAGTCTGTGCAAATTGTATCCTCAGTTTCCTGTTTTTAGCTGACAGGAGTGGCACCTTGTAGCCCATCTGCTTCAAGGTTCAATGTGTTGTGCATTCAGATATGGTATTCTGCATACTTTGGTTGTAACGAGTGGTTATTTGAGTTACTGTTGCCTTTCTATTATCTCAAACCAGTCTAACCCATTCTCCTCTGACCTCTGACATCAACAAGGCATTGTCGTCCACACAATTTCTGTTCACTGGATATTTTCTCTTTTTCGGATTATTCTCTGTAAACCCTAGAGATGTTTGTGCGTCAAAATACCAGTAGATCAGCAGTTTTTTGAATACTCAGACCAGCTCGTCTGACACCAACAACCATGCCACTTCAAAGTCCCTTAAATCCAATTTCTTCCCCATTCTGATGCTCGGTTTGAACTAACTTCAGTAAGTCATCTTCACCACGTCTAGCTGCCTAAATGCATTGAGTTGCTGCCATGTGATTGGCTGATTAGTAATTTGCGTTACCAAGCAATTGAACAGGTGTACCTAATAAAGTGGCCGGTGAGTGTATATAAATGATGCAGTATAACTAGCTTGTGTCTAGTTGTCTTACCATTGTGTATGACTTTTGACATTAAACTGTCTTCAGCAACCAGGTGCGAACAAACGACATTAGCGCTCCACGCTGGTATTTCAAGTAAATCGCAATGCAAACATGAGCTAGGAAGCATTGCGCTCACAAGAGTGCTCTTCCATAGGCTCCTATGGGAGTAGGGTTGCAAGGTGTCCGTTATTAGACCGGACTGTCCGGTATTTAAGGCTTTTGCCCGGTAATTTTATTTTTATAATACCGGACATAGCCTTAGGTAGACTAGGTAATTTTTCTTTAGAATTTTTTTACTAAATTCTGCAGCCCGTGTCAACTCAGGCTCTGCTCAGCTGTCCAGATGATCGGATCATATATCATCATCCTGACAGTGTGAGGAGCCGGAGTTGCGGTCGGAACCTCTGCGCGCTGCCTGCCTGCCACCCATCTGTGAGATCTGCCTGCAGTGCCTGTGTAACTTGTAACTGTCTTCTGATTGCGCTGTATCGGATGTCGTCACGTGATCGTGCGGGTCACGTGACGTCACGACACACACAATAGCAAGAAGACCCGCTCTCATCTCAGTCTGTATGACTATGCTGCAATGACTGACTCTGTACTGAGCTGGCAGCGTCTGACTCTGAGCCAGCAAGAAATTACTTAGATTAGTGTGTGCCTGTCCACTGCCCTGCCAAGGGAAGGGAATAGACAGTTTGATGTGACGGAGTCTGTGATTGAACAATTCTTCATCAACATAATCCATTGAAGCAGCCAGGGACTGAGAGTGAGACTCTGTTAACTGTTACATTATTAAAACAATAAGGTATGTCTCAGTCACTCTCAGTCTTTTTAAATAAATGTTATTATATAATCACCATCACCCAGACAATTATATACATATTTATTTATTTTATATATATATCTATCTATCCATATAATATATATTTATTATGTATATAATATATATATATATTTATTATGTATATAATATATATATTATATATATATATATATATTTTTATTATCTATCTATATTTATTTATATATATATATATATATATATATACACACACACACATATACAAACACATTATATATATATGTGTGTTTGTATATGTGTGTGTATATATATATATCTATTTATTTGCAGATAGATTACATTTGTACACTGCTTTATACTTATTTTCCTACTCTGATTGTGTTATGTTTAAGTTTTTACAATATATATGTGTTCCAAACATAAATTGATACATGATAAATAGAAACAATCTCGCAGCAATTTTGTATTTTTCTAGGATAGAGTTGCTACACTAATTTAGATAGAAGATATACTTAGCACAGAACCTTAGGGGTTAATGAAATGGTCTTTGATTGATGTTTTTTCATTGGCTGTATTTATTGTATATAAAGAGCACTTTTCACCACCTGCTCTATATCAGTGAACAAGTGCCCCAGAGACATGAAACGCGTATGATGTCACAGGAGGGTGATGTTCCCCCTGTTTTTCTGTTCTAAACAATGATTTTATCAAGCTGCTGTATATGGATCATGGTTTTATTATACTAATCTAATAAAATATTGCTTTTATTCATCTCATCTTTGGTGTGCCGAGGAGTTTCCTTGTTTCCTATATATATATATATATATACATATATATATATATACTGTATATATATATATATATATATATATATATAAATGTATAGATAGATAATAACATAAATATATATGTATATATATATATATATATATATATATATATATAATGTGTGTGCCTTTTTCTCTGCAAGACCCTACCACGCTTTGATCCCCCTCTATCATTTTGGCTGTCCAGTATTTTTTTGAAGGACAGCTGGCAACCCTATATGGGAGCCTCGTGATGGCATCAGAACCTCACGCAGCGAAGAGGGTAAATAGTGCAGCAATGGGCATAATCATATGTATGTGATTATATACATATATATTTATGTATTAATATGTGTATATAATCATATACATATATATTTACATTGCGGTCTATGGAAACACACAGTTCCCATCGACCGCAATGTAAAGGCAATTTTCAGTGTCGTTTTTTTCTAACACCCCACTCCCACCAACTTTAGACCCCAAAAACTGCCTAATGCACTTGTTTTTAATTAAAAAAAGCTAAAAAAATTTTAATTAAAAACTATAATGCCCTCTAGTTTGAGGGCATTTTGGGGCACTTTTAGAAAATTAACCAGAGATCTAATCTCTGGTTAATTTTCAGAGCACTAATTGCTACCGCGAGCTCATGGTAGCAATACCCAGCCACTTGTAATGGCTGGTTAATTATTGAGCTCCCGCAAATGGACTAATTTGTCCATTTGTGGAAGCGCGATAATTTAGCGATCCACTTGTAATGTAGCCTCCTTATTAGCAGAGTTTAGCTGTTCCTAGAATGGCTTCAAGTTTTAAAACTCTTCAAAGTAAACATACAAGCACTTTTCAGTTTAGATCAGTGCGGATATTTATAGTGTGTGGGTGCAGCTGTCAGCTGGGCGCTAGATATGGTAAGTCTACACTATTGCAGCAATTTATTGATCACCTGTATTTACGTTCATTCAGAATATTTCATAGGTTTCAGTGATAAGATTCATTTGAAGAAAGTGTTTACATATGAAAGGTTAAAAATTACCTATTATGCGAGCTTCAGAGTTAGCACAAACCTATGCTTAAAGGGACATATTATGCAACATAAATTCTTCTTTATCTATGATGTAACTATGAGTAAGAAAATATTTATTAAAATACACCTGTTTTTTTTTTTCCTCTTTATATAAAACTAAGATCAGCAAACCAGAGAAAGAGAAATTACCACCCAGCTCCTCTGTATAATATTTTTATCTGCATATAGGGTTGCCTCCTTTTCTGTAAAAAAAAACGCTGGATGTGCTAATTAGCATAAATTAACATAAATTATTAAACAGCATATATTGAGAACTAAAGCTGCTATGACTGATTTTAAATGATCATTGGTTCACACTGCAAAGTTTCACCATGATAGCATCTTTGGGCCCCATCTATCAAGGTGTCAACTTATGATCTGCATGTATTTTCGTATCAAAGTTCATCTATAGAATTTATCAGTGTACCACCTCTTTCAAAATTAATGGATTGTTTGCGCTAGCGAACATTCCTTCAATCACCATTCGCGTCAAATTGGTTACATCTAATTTTCTTGTGATTTTTTCCATAATGTATCACGCAATTTTTCTAAGTCATTAATTAATTAATACGTTTGTGACTATATTCGGATCAACTTTTGCAATTAATTTTCACTGGCTTTTAGGAGGCGCATACATTGAGAATTAATAGGTGTTGGGGACAAATTACGAATGGCATTAAAGGCGCAAACAGAACAGTGTTGTGACAGAACATATGTTAAGAACAATCATCAGTATGCATAACATTTGCCCCCTGGGCCTAAACCGACAGTCCTCCTCTGACATACATATACCAATACAAACATGTCTTGAAATATAAATTTAAATTGTAAAATGGCATTTTAAATGAAAAAATTACACATTATTTTATATAATTCCATATTCTAAAAGCTAATTGTAAGTACTACACTTGTGTTTCTTTACAAAGATAAATAAATCTTGGTTTGTGAAATGTTAATAACTTAATAAAATGGGTGCTCACATGGAGAACTGCACTGTGAAATAGTGCAATTTGCACAGGCTGGGTGTCTAAGTCTCCAGCTGACTTGTATAAGGCTGTCTCCCAGGAACTTGTGAGAGTTGTTGGGTCTGGGGAATGTGATGTTTCTGTCCTTTCAAAAGTGGAGAATAAAAGGAAAAGTACTCAAAATGCAGAAATACCAAAGATGGAGATAATTAAAATAATTATCACAAATGGTTACTCACATGTAAAGCAGGCTGGGTTTCATAGTCTCTAACTGACTAATTCCTTTTGGTCTCCCAGGGTGAGAAATCTAATACTGATTCTACTTGAAGGTTATTGTTTGCTCCAATAATTAAAGACAAACAGGAAGATCCAAAGTAGTAAAGACTAAAAAACTACTTGTAATAGAACAAGTACAAGATGTGCACTTTCATTGGTGATCGGCAGAAAACCTTCAGGTCTAGTATCACACACAAATCTTATACCATCATTGGTCATGCATCTTGTGCTTCCTCTTATGTAGTCTATCTACTAACATGTGTCTGTGGGGCCCAATATGTAGGGCGTACCTGTAGATACCTTAGTACTAGATGGTCTGAACACTATCGGAATATGAAGAAGAACTACAGATTTCATAGTGTATCAAGACATTGTAATGATGTACATAGGGGAGATCTGAACTTTTATTCCGTGAATCCCATAGAATTCATCCCCAAATCTCATCTCTACAATCGCTTTTTCAGGCTCAGACAGAGGGAGACTTATTGGATCCATCTGCTGAAAAGCATGCATCCAGACGGTCTCAATTTATGTGTTGATTTGGCGGCCTTCTCTTAAAGGTTTGATCCTCTAGCCCCTCTGCCTGAGCTTGTTGTAGGTCACACATTATTTAATGTTTGTCCTCATCGGAGTAGACGTCTATGGTCTCTGACCTACTAGATATAAATACTTCAACCATTAGGAACAAAGAATTTTTGTTAAGTTAATCGTATCCAGATTTAGACACAAGACGATTTATATAGGATCACGCACTAATAGCTTTCCGTCAGAACACATGGTCCCTTTAAAATATGTGTAGGCTATCACACTACCAACATGTCTATGGATACTAATTTATTTTTACTTATGCCGTATGACTGAGAAATTATTGTGATTATTATTAGCTCACAGCCGGTACAACAACACTGTTTTTGCACGCCTTTTTGGACCACATCACATTTCAAACCCTTTCTTGTTATTGTAGAATTATGATCTGCATATATGAGAAATACAAACACAGTCCGGTTTCATGTCCGAACAATATGTTTTTAGTTAAAACTTTATGATGTCAGCAATAACTGTTAATTTTTAGTACCATCTGATATTGTGATCTGAACTACATATGAACTTACGGGTCTCTGACATTGTGTTTATTATTTACTATTATTTATTTTGTGGTTGTTTTGTATGTAATTTAAGACTACTATGTACACATATCACAGTCGGCATTGTTTTTCCACACTCCTCATCTATGATTACAGAGCAGGTGCAACTGTCACCATGGATACCAATCACAATTTATGATTGGCCATATGATGGGTGTGGACAACAGACCGGTCTATGATTGGACGATCATTATGTTTAATAGAGCGGGGATTTCAAACTCATTATCAGCCTGATGAAACGACCGGAAGGTCGAGAAACGCGTTGCTGTTTCTACTATTTACCAGTATTTTAAACAGTTTTTAATAATAATTTTTAATTAAAACTGCTTTTACGATACCCCCGCTCTCTGTCTACCTTCAATTTGACCTTTTGGTTGATCGGTATCCTGCCATTCGCACCAAGGACCCCGAGTCTTTGGTCCTCCCACAGACGCTGTGGGTCTCTGACGTTGTGATTTCCCGCTGCCACGGATTGGACCACTGGAATGCCGGAGCCATTCTCCCATTGGACCGTCTGGCGGACGACTAAGGTTCCGTCCTGTCTAGTCTGGCATACGCTTATGCCATCTCACTTGTGAGTACCTTGCCATCTGTGTGTGCTGTTCGTCCTATCCTGTCCCCATTGTGACATCACAATACTGTCCCATAAGGCGCCTCTCTTTTTCTGCTCCTACAGATTTTCGCCTTCATTCTCTTCCCAAGAGTGCTGCCGTCAGATCCGGTCGCTTGTTGCTGGTATTTTTGCCTCTTCCGAGACTGGTTCTCGATTTGTATTCTGGCCGTCATCTGTGCGCACCTCCATAAGGATTTATCCTTTAACAATTTAATAAAAGTATAAGGTAAATATAAAAACATATACAACGCGTTTTTCAGCTTTAACTAGCTGTTTCTGGCTATAATGTTTCTGGCTGAACCGATTAAAATCGCCCAATAGGATGAAAGCTGTTTTCATCCTATTGGCTGATTTGAATTTGAAGAATCAAATGTCAATAGGAATGCAAGGGTACCCCTATATAAAAGGGGTACCTTGCATTCAATCTTCAGTGTGCATACAGAAACCGCATGAAGAGGAGCTCACTGTTGATGCTCTAAAGAGGACCACAGATGTTGTCGCTGACCTCACCGAAGACTTCACAGCCATCACCGGGGTGAAGATAGAAGATGGAACACGGCCTGGATGAAAATTGAAGAATATTGTCCCGTGATGGATGAAGATGGAGTGCCGCAAGGATGAAGATGGAGCGCCGCCCTTCATCATTGGCGAGTACCAATTTTGGGGTTAGTGTTAGTTTTTTGTTTGTTTTTTTTGCTGTTTTTTTTTTTTTTTGAAAGATTAAGGCTTTTTATTTTTAATGGGCAGCTTTTAAGGGCAATGCCCATCCAAATGCCCTTTTCGGAGCAATGGGTAGATTAGTCTTTTTTAGTTAGGATTTTTTTATTTTGGGGGGTTGGGAGGTTGTAATGTCAGGGTGTAATTGTTTTATTTTTTTATGCAAAAGACCTGTTAGGTTTAAGGCATTGCTCTACAAAAGGCCCTTTTAAGGGCTATTGGTAGTTTATTTTGGGGTGTATTTTTTATTTTTAGGGGATTAGAAATAAAATATCTGTTTATATTGTTGCATTATGAGTCAAAAAGCAGTGTTATGCTTCATAACGCTGCTTTTTCCCTACCGCTGCTATTACAAGTCTTGCAGGTATAGGTGTACCTGCACACTTTTTGGCCATCACGCAACGTCAGTACTGCACTTTTAAAAAAGTCATTTTTCAATGGGACTTCCATAGCGCCAGTATTACGAGTTTTGCCTGGGAGGACAAAAAGTGAGCGGTACACCCTATACCGACAAGATTCATACCGCCATCTAAAGTCAGTAGTTATGAGTTTTACGTTACAAAGCTGTACCATAAAACTCATAACTAAAGTGTTAAAAAGTACACTAACACCCATAAACTACCTATTAACTCCTAAACCGAGGCCCTCCCGCATCGCAAACACTAAAATAAAATTATTAACCCCTAATCTGCTGCTCCGGACATTGCCGCCACTTAAAAAATGTATTAGCCCCTATTCCGCCGCTCCCCGACATCGTCGCCACTATAATAAACCTATTAACCCCTAAATCTGCCGTCCACCCACTCCGCCGCTATAATAAACCTATTAACCCCTAAACCTAACCCTAACACCCCCTAACTTAAATATAATTAAAATAATTCTAAATAAAACCTACTATTAATAACTAAATAATTCCTATTTAAAACTAAATACTTACTTACCTGTAAATAAACCCTAAGATAGCTACAATATAACTAATAGTTAAATTGTGTCTATCCTAGACTAAACTAACAATAGCCCTTAAAATGGCCTTTTGTAGGGCATTGCCCCAAAGAAATCAACTCTTTTACCTGTACAAAAAATACAAACAACCCCCCAACAGTAAAACCCACCACCCACACAACCAAACCCCCCAAATAAAATCCTATCTAAATAAACATAAGCTCCCCATTGCCCTGAAAAAGGGCATTTGGATGGGCATTGCCCTTAAAAGGGCATTTAGCTCTTTTACATTGCCCAAAACCCTAAGCTAAAAATAAAACCCACCCAATAAACACTTAAAAAAAACCTAACACTAACGATCCACTTACAGTTTTTGAAGACCAAACATCCATCCTCATCCAGGCGGCGAAGTCCTCATCCAAGCGGGCAGAAGTCCTCATCCAAGCCGGCAGCAGACTTCATCCAAGCAGGCAGAAGTCTTCATTCAGACAGCATCTTCTATCTTCATCCATCCGGCACGGAGCGGGTCCATCTTCAAGACATCCAGCGGAGCATCCTCTTCTTTCGATGGCTGTTGAAAAATGAAGTTTCTCTTTAAATGACATCATCCAAGATGGCGTCCCTTTCATTCCGATTGGATGATAGAATTCTATCAGCCAATAGGAATTAAGGGGGGAAAAATCCTATTGGCTGTTGCAATCAGCCAATAGGAATGAGCTTTCATCCTATTGGCTGATCCAGTCAGCCAATAGGATTGAGATTGCATTCTATTGGCTGACTGGAATCCAGGACATACTTGAAAACGAGAGAAATCTCAATGTATCCTTCCTGGTAAAATATTTTATAAATAAATAAATTTTATGCAGGCAGCTCCAATTTCAATAACCCCCTCATTCATCAAAAAGCTGCAGGGCAATATAAATTCCTACATATGGGGAACAATTAAACCTAGGATCACAAAGACAACCCTGTATAGACCATTGGATGAAGAGAATATTAGATTTAAAGCAATGGCACCACTAGGGGGCAAACTCCCTCTAAATTCTTCAAACCTTGGTGTATAGGGTTTATCTAATGTAATATTAGGATTTGAGAGAGGGGTGCTTCGCACAAATGTTACTGATTCACAAAAGGCATGAGAATAGAGAAAGAATTCCCACTAAAGAATGCGAATATAGCACTCACTGCCTTGACTACTAGACAGAAAATAGAAGCCAACTAAATTAAAACATAACTTTTAATAATATGTTATAAAAAGGGTGTTGAATTTAAAACCATGGATGGAGTAGTTGAGTAATAATAACCCTTATTATTAGTAATTCAATAGGCCTTTTAGGTAAAATAGCCTCTCACTTGATAAGGGTTAAATAAAAAGTAGAGGTTGGGATATAATCACTAATTACAGTGCCTGGTGAGTGTATTACAGATCCAGACCACTTTCCACTGTAACCACTATCAAGCCGGTCATACACTGGAAGCATTCATATATCAGTGTTCATAGCAGATACTTCTGCTTGATTTGTAATTGATTATATTCACGGAACAAGAGTATGATGTATTAACTCATTAAAAGTAACGACTATTCTCATTAATATTAATATTCAAGTATCATTTCGACCTCTTATAAAATTGGTCAATATCAATATGAGATAGATTGGAATTAGTTATGAGGACATTATATGCCTGTGTATAATGTAATGCTTAAATACTGCCTAATGCACTTGTTTATATTTTAAAAAAGCTAAAAAAAAATTTAATTAAAAACTATAATGCCCTCTAGTTTGAGGGCATTTTGGGGCACTTTTAGAAAATTAACCAGAGATCTAATCTCTGGTTAATTTTCAGAGCACTTATTGCTACCGCGAGCTCATGGTAGCAATACCCAGCCACTTGTAATGGCTGGTTAATTATTGCGCTCCCGCAAATGGACTAATTTGTCCATTTGTGGAAGCGCGATAATTTAGCTATCCACTTGTAATGTAGCCTCCTTGTTAGCAGAGTTTAGCTGGCTTCAAGTTTTAAAACTCTTCAAAGTAAACATACAAGCACTTTTCAGTTTAGATCAGTGCGGATATTTATAGTGTGTGGGTGCAGCTGTCAGCTGGGCGCTAGATACGGTAAGTCTACACTATTGCAGCAATTTATTGATCACCTGTATTTACGTTCATTCAGAATATTTCGCAGGTTTCAGTGATAAGATTCATTTGAAGAAAGTGTTTACATATGAAAGGTTAAAAATGACCTATTACGTGAGCTTCAAGTTAGCACAAACCTATGCTTAAAGGGACATATTATGCAACATAAATTCTTCTTTATCTATGATGTAACTATGAGTAAGAAAATATTTATTAAAATACACCTGTTTTCTTTTCTCTTTATATAAAACTAAGATCAGCAAACCAGAGAAAGAGAAATTACCACCCAGCTCCTCTGTATAATATTTTTATCTGCATATAGGGTCGCCTCCTTTTCTGTAAAAAAAATGCTGGACGTGCTCATTAGCATAAATTAACATAAATTATTAAACAGCATATATTGAGAACTAAAGCTGCTATGACTGATTTTAAATGATCATTGGTTCACACTGCAAAGTTTTACCATGATAGCATCTTTGGGCCCCATCTATCAAGGTGTCAACTTGTGATCTGCATGTATTTTCGTATCAAAGTTCATCTATAGAATTTATCAGTGTACCACCTCTTTCAAAATTAATGGATTGTTTGTGCTAGCGAACATTCCTTCAATCACCATTCGCGTCATATTGGTTACAGCTAATTTTCTTGTGATTTTTCCATCATTTATCACGCAATTTTTCTAAGTCATTAATTAATTAATATGTTTGTGACTATATTCGGATCAACTTTTGCAATTAATTTTCACTGGCTTTTAGGTGGCGCATACATTGAGGATTAATAGGTGTTGGGGACTAATTACGAATGGCATAAAAGGCGCAAACAGAACAGTGTTGTGACAGAACATATGTTAAGAACAATCATCAGTATGCATAACATTTGCCCCCTGGGCCTAAACCGACAGTCCTCCTCTGACATACATATACCAATACATACATTATTATCGGTTATTATTATTATTATCGCTTATTTGTAGAGCGCCAACAGATTCCGCAGCGCTATAAACAAAGGGGGGGTACAACAAAACAATTATAGGGTAGAGGGCCCTGCCAAGAGTTGCACTGTTGTAGTCAGCTCTTAAGAATGTGATCTACAAACAGCTGGACTCTTAGGCTTACATGCTAAGGGGGTTCAGGGGATTGCAGTGGAGGAGAGGAACTGGTATTAGGAAAGGTTAGTGTCTTGAAATATAAATTTAAATTGTAAAATGGCATTTTAAATGAAAAAAATACACATTTTATATAATTCCATATTCTAAAAGCTAATTTTCTTTACAAAGATAAATAAATCTTGGTTTGTGAAATGTTAATAACTTAATAAAATGGGTGCTCACATGGAGAACTGCACTGTGAAATAGTGCAATTTGCACAGGCTGGGTGTCTAAGTCTCCAGCTGACTTGTATAAGGCTGTCTCCCAGGAACTTGTGAGAGTTGTTGGGTCTGGGGAATGTGATGTTTCTGTCCTTTCAAAAGTGGAGAATAAAAGGAAAAGCACCCAAAATGCAGAAATACTAAAGATGGAGATAATTAAAATAATTATCACAAATGGTTACTCACATGTAAGGTAGAGCAGGCTGGGTTTCATAGTCTCTAACTGACTAATTCCTTTTGGTTTCCCAGGGTGAGAAATCTAATACTGGTTCTACTTGAAGGTTATTGTTTGCTCCAATAATTAAAGACAAACAGGAAGATCCAAAGTAGTAAAGACTAAAAAACTACTTGTAATAAAACAATTTAATAAAAGTATAAGGTAAATATAAAAACATATACAACGCGTTTTTCAGCTTTAACTAGCTGTTTCTGGCTATAATGTTTCTGGTTGAACCGATTAAAATTGCCCAATAGGATGAAAGCTGTTTTCATCCTATTGGCTGATTTGAATTTGAAGAATCAAATGTCAATAGGAATGCAAGGGTACCCTTATATAAAAGGGGTACCTTGCATTCAATCTTCAGTGTGCATCCAAAAACCGCATGAAGAGGAGCTCACTGTTGATGCTCTAAAGAGGACCACAGACGTTGTCGCTGACCTCACCGAAGACTTCACAGCCATCACCGGGGTGAAGATAGAAGATGGAACACGGCCTGGATGAAAATTGAAGAAGATGGTCCCGTGATGGATGAAGATGGAGTGCCGCAAGGATGAAGATGGAGCGCCGCCCTTCATCATTGGCGAGTACCAATTTTGGGGTTAGTGTTAGTTTTTTTTTGTTTTTTTTGCTGTGTTTTTTTTTTTTTTTGAAAGATTAAGGCTTTTTATTTTTAATGGGCAGCTTTTAAGGGCAATGCCCATCCAAATGGCCTTTTCGGAGCAATGGGTAGATTAGTCTTTTTTAGTTAGGATTTTTTATTTTGGGGGGTTGGGAGGTTGTAATGTTAGGGTGTAATTGTTTTATTTTTTTATGGAAAAGACCTGTTAGGTTTAAGGCATTGCTCTACAAAAGGCCCTTTTAAGGGCTATTGGTAGTTTATTTTGGGGTGTATTTTTTATTTTTAGGGGATTAGAAATAAAATATTTGTTTATATTGTTGCATTATGAGTCAAAAAGCAGTGTTATGCTTCATAACGCTGCTTTTTCCCTACCGCTGCTATTACAAGTCTTGCAGGTATAGGTGTACCTGCACACTTTTTGGCCATCACGCAACGTCAGTACCGCACTTTTAAAAAAGTCATTTTTCAATGGGACTTTCATAGCGCCAGTATTACGAGTTTTGCCAGGGAGGCCAAAAAGTGAGCGGTACACCCTATACCGACAAGATTCATACCGCCATCAGTAGTTATGAGTTTTACGTTACAAAGCGGTACCATAAAACTCATAACTAAAGTGTTAAAAAGTACACTAACACCCATAAACTACCTATTAACCCCTAATCCGAGGCCCTCCCGCATCGCAAACACGAAAATAAAATTATTGACCTCTAATCTGCCTCTCTGGACATTGCCGCCACTTAAAAAATGTATTAGCCCCTTTTCCGCCGCTCCCCGACATCGTCGCCACTATAATAAACCTATTAACCCCTAAATCTGCCGTCCACTCACTCCGCCGCTATAATAAACCTATTAACCCCTAAACCTAACCCTAACACCCCCTAACTTAAATATAATTAAAATAATTCTAAATAAAACCTACTATTAATAACTAAATAATTCCTATTTAAAGCTAAATACTTACTTCCCTGTAAATAAACCCTAACGCCTAGATTTAGAGTTCTGCGTTAGCCATCAAAACCAGCGTTAGGGGGTCCTAACGCTGGTTTTTACCACCCGCTGGTATTTAGAGTCAGTCAGGAAAGGGTCTAACGCTCACTTTCCAGCCGTGACTTTTCCATACCGCAGATACCCCTACACCAATTGCGTATCCTATCTTTTCAACGGGATCTTCCTAACGCCGGTATTTAGAGTCTTGGCTGAAGTGAGCGTTAGAAATCTAACGACAAGACTCCAGCCGCAGAGAAAAGCCAGGAGTTAAGAGCTTTGTGGGCTAACGCCGGTCCATAAAGCTCTTAACTACTGTGCTCTAAAGTACCTATGTACCCCTAAACCGAGGTCCCCCCACATCCCATCTCTCTCTCCAATCTCTCTCCCATCTCTCCCCCCCTCTCTCTCCCCTCTCTCTCTCTCCCATCTCTCCCCCCCCTCTCATATATTTTGTTCTTTTCCCCTCTTTCTATTTCTCCCCCCTCTTTATCTCTCTCCCCTCTATCTCGCGTTGATGACCGTGACTGGCCCCGCCCTCTTCATGATTGGCCCCGCCCCCTTCGTGTCTGGCCATGCCCCCGCTCACGCACGCACCCAGTTAGCTGCAGAAAGGGCCCTAAAGTAACCTGACAGGTGTCACTGCGCATTTCATGGTGAACTCCACAGGTCAGGCAGGTCTCACGCGCTGCTGCACAGCTGATGCAGAGAGATGCCTCGCGACAGCCACCGTTCCTCACGCAAACCCTGCACAGCTGATGATCCAGCTGTCTCTTGCACTGCTGCCTAAGGCCTTCTCAGCTGTGCGCTGCTGCACGGAGGTGCGCGTGCGAGGAGGTCAATCTAAGGCCAAGTGTGTTTGTCTCTACTGCGCATGACGGCTTCAGACAAACACACTTGGCCTTTTATAATATAGGATGGCTGTGTGTTGAGTTATTTTGAGGGGACAGCAAATTTACACTGTCATACAGGCTGTACACTCACTACTTTACATTGTAGCAAAGTGTCATTTCTTCAGTGTTGCCACATGATAAGATATAATAAAATATTTACAAAAATGTGAGGGGTGTGCTCACTTTTGTGAGATACTGTATATATAGTGGTATAAATAAACACAGAGATATGAAAGACAACATTGTTTAGAACAAAAAAAAAAAAAATTTAGGGACATGTAAATATGTTTGCAAAAGATTTCTGACATAACATATATATATATATATATATATATATATATATATATATATATATATATATATAAATACAGTATATACAAGTATGTGCAAAGATATATGTACAAACTCTAGCATTAATAATCATTTTAAAAAAAGGAAACACATGAGATAAGCATATCATGATTTCTAGAAATACAAATACATATTAATTTATGTGAAAATATCATATATCAGATTTTTTGTATAAAAAATAAATATAAAAATAACTTTCTATGAGATATTGTTTGTTAAGGTATAAATATAGGTATTTCTTGGACATTAACAGATGAAACATAAAAGATTAGCTTTAGAGAAATGTGCTTGTTCATGGACAGTAATAAAATGTTATTAAAAAAGTTTGAAAAAACAGACAAAACTGTCTTCATTTGATGGACATACAGGGTAGATCATTTGATAAATAAGGATATCTGTGACATCGATGACTCTTATTTATCAACAGTCCTTTGCTAATTGTGCCGGACTTAAAGCGCATGTTTTTAACAGACTTGTTGATAAATTAAGCTGTCGAATGTAGATTTGAGCCAGCGATGTATGGCGAGCGTATAGACTGCATCTAGATTGATGCCTTGATAAATCATCCCCATTATGTAAGTCTATACAATGTGCTTTACTACACTTGAATTGACAAACAAACAAAAGGAGAGGTGTGCCCTGCCCTTGAGCACAATCAGTTGTATATGAACATTTATACAACGTGAGCTACAGTTAGAGAGGCTCTCAATCTAAATGGAAAGAGCATAGAGCACTTTTATAGCGCTCACTGTACTTCTTTAAAGAGTTGGTTAAAGTATTATGCTTGGGTGCAATCAAATATACAGCTTTAAAATGTAACGCTTTTTGAGATCTGAAGTAAATAATTATCGCTTGCTACTTTACATAACAAATTTACATTATGTTTAGACTTAATGCTCAGGAAACAGAGGTTTATTACTGAAAAAAAGGTTTGTGGCAGAATGAAATTAAAGGGATATGGTATATGAGAAGGTTCAGAGGTATATGTCTGTGTGTGTATATATATATATATATATATATATACAGTATATATATATATATATATATATATATATATATATATTTATATTTATGTGCGTGTGTATGTATATGTGTGTGACAACAAAAAGCTAATATACAATTTACAATAATAAGAGTTCTCCTGAATAAAAACTTCAAAGACACCAAAGTATTGTTACTTAAGTGATTTACACATATGATGGTGTTTATAATTGCAAGAAAGTCCTTAATATAAAAGTTCAATTAGATGAGTATCAAGTCAAGGACTTCTTATGCAAAAAAATAAGAAAGTTTTAGTCTCTGGCTTTAAGGCTGAGTCCCAATCGTAAGGTTGGTAAGTGCCAGTAATTATCTTATCTCATTAGCTGGGTGCAGGTGGTTTGCAACGGTTGCGAGTGTATCAATAGCGAGTCCTATGGTTTTCCCCTCTGTATCCGTCTGGCATGACTAAAGTTGGCAACTTCTGTTTGTGATCCTGGTCTGGCGAGTAAGCACTCCAGTGTCATCTGCAGGGAATGTCCACAGTAAGTGGTCAGGGTCCTTTGTCTCGGTGGACGTACCACCCTCCTCGTTAGTTCCAGAACCTCTTTGATTAAAGTACGTACCATGCCTACGATAGGTGTCGGATCCTGGGGTAAGCGATAGTTGGAAGTAAGCTGCACCAATCAGCTACGGGCAGGACTTAAGGCTTCTGATAGCAATAGCTGTATTCCCAACCGCTTGATCAACAATGGTATCCAAAAGAACAGGGAAGCAAAAAAGAAGCCAAAAGGCTTGATTATAGCTTGGTTTATTTGGCTGTGCCAAACAGGTGTAAGGTAGACATTCAAAGACACCTGACGTGTTTCGCCTCTGATGATGCGCATGCGTGAAATGCGTCAGATGTCTTTGAATGTCTACCTTTCACCTGTTTGGCACAGCCGAATAAACCAAGCTATAATCAAGGCTTACACTTCTGTTTTACTTCCCTGTTCTTTTGGGTACCATTATATATGTGTGTATATGTGTTCTTTTTATTTTGCTCTTTTTTATAGTTTTATACATATACATAAAAGAAAAGAAAACAATAACAAATTACAATAGCAATTGAATCTAAACAATTACAGTCCACCCCATTATTTATGCAAGATTCTTATATGATATCATCAGAGAAAAAAGATAAGAAGTAAGGTAAATAATGCTAGAAAATATTAATAACTCTGATATTACATTTCATATTTTACTTATTGTAATAATAATAATAATAATAATAATAATAATATTACCATCCAACACTAGCCATCCTACTTTCCTTTGGTGGAGAAAAAAAGGGTGGGTGTGTGGGGGGTGCTTCCCATCTCCTCCACTCCTCCCCTCATCTCCGTTCTAAGAAATTAAAGGATAGTAAAGTTCAAATAATACTTTTATGATTGAGATAGTGCATGCAATTTTAAACAAATTTCTAATTTACGTTTATCATCAAATTTGCTTTGTTCACTTGTTAGTCTTAGTTAAAAGCTAAACCTAGGTAGGCTCATATGCTAATTTCTAAGCCAGTACAACTAAATTAACAAATAATATATTGGGTCACAATATTGAGCTCCCAAACAGAAATACAACATCTTGGATTCCTATCTTAAAATATCTTTTCTAATTAATTTCCTTATCCAATATTCCACCTTATACTAACATTTCCTAATTTTCCTACAACTAAAAAACATATGAATTACATGTGCATTCAACAATTTACACTTACGTGTGTGAGTATGTGTGTGTGTGTATTTGTGTGCATATTTATATGTGTGTGTATTTGTGTGTATATGTGTGTATATTTGTGTATATATGTGTGTGTGTGTGTGTATTTGTGTGTATGTTTATATCTGTGTGTATTTGTGTATGTATGTGTGTGCATTTGTGCGTATATGTGTGTATGTTTATATGTGTGTATATTTGTGTATGTGTATGTATGTGTATTTGTGAGTATATATGTGTATGTTTATATGTGTGTGTATTTGTGTGTATATGTGTGTATATGTGTGCATGTGGTTGTGTACATGTGTGTGTGTATTTGTGTTTATATGTGTATATGTTTATATGTGTGTGTATTTGTGTACGTATGTGTGTGCATTTGTGCGTATATGTGTGTATGTTTATATGTGTGTGTATTTGTGTATGTGTATGTATGTGTATTTGTGAGTATATGTGTGTATGTTTATATGTGTGTGCATTTGTGTGTATATGTGTGTATATGTGTGCATGTGGTTGTGTATATGTGTGTGTGTATTTGTGTTTATATGTGTATATATTTATATGTGTGTGTATGTCTGTGTATATTTGTGTATGTGTGTGTATTTGTGTGTATGTGTGTAAATGTTTATATGTGTGTGTATATGTGTGTGGTTGTGTGTATGTGTATATGTGAGTGTGTGTGTATATTTGTGTGTATATTTGTAAATGTTTATGTGTGTGTATTTGTGTGTATGTGTGTATATTTGTGTATGCGTGTGTGTGTGTGTATGTATGTGTGTGTGTATTTGTGTGTATATGTGTGTGTATTTGTGTGTATGTGTGTGTGTATTTGTGTATATATGTTTATATGTGTGTGTATTTGTGTGTATATGTATATGTGTGTATATTTGTGTGTATTTGTGTATGTGTGTCTTGTGTAAGTGTGTACAGTAGTTTATGCTTAAGTTTAATTGAAATAGTATAGCAAAGAACTAAGTTAAGAACTCCACTACTTGAGCGGATGTTTTGTGCTTCATCATTTTAGTACTCAAGCTTTATATGATAGGATTTTTTAATTTTTAATTTTATTCTATTTAAATAGAATAGATAAAACAAAGAATAACATACCGACATAAATGTAGTACAACCAGAATGTAAATAAATTCACATAGGCCTAGATTTGGAGTTCGGCGGTAAAAGGGCTGTTAACGCTCCGCGGGCTTTTTTCTGGCCGCACCATAAATTTAACTCTGGTATCGAGAGTTAAAACAAATGCTGCGTTAGGCTCCAAAAAAGGAGCGTAGAGCATTTTTACCGCAAAAGCAACTCTCGATACCAGAGTTGCTTACGGACGCGGCCGGCCTCAAAAACGTGCTCGTGCACGATTCTCCCATAGGAAACAATGGGACTGTTTGAGCTGAAAAAAAACCTAACACCTGCAAAAAAGCAGCGTTCAGCTCCTAACGCAGCCCCATTGATTCCTATGGGGAAACACTTCCTACGTCTGCACCTAACACCCTAACATGTACCCTGAGTCTAAACACCCCTAATCTTACACTTATTAACCCCTAATCTGCCGCCCCCCGCTATCGCTGACCCCTGCATATTTTTTTTAACCCCTAATCTGCCGCTCCGTAAAACGCCGCCACCTACGTTATCCCTATGTACCCCTAATCTGCTGCCCTAACATCGCCGACCCCTATGTTATATTTATTAACCCCTAATCTGCCCCCCACAACGTCGCCGACACCTACCTACACTTATTAACCCCTAATCTGCCGAGCGGACCTGAGCGCTACTATAATAAAGTTATTAACCCCTAATCCGCCTCACTAACCCTATCATAAATAGTATTAACCCCTAATCTGCCCTCCCTAACATCGCCGACACCTACATTCAATTATTAACCCCTAAACTTCCGATCGGAGCTCACCGCTATTCTAATAAATGGATTAACCCCTAAAGCTAAGTCTAACCCTAACACTAACACCCCCCTAAGTTAAATATAATTTTTATCTAACGAAATAAATTAACTCTTATTAAATAAATTATTCCTATTTAAAGCTAAATACTTACCTGTAAAATAAATCCTAATATAGCTACAATATAAATTATAATTATATTATAGCTATTTTAGGATTTATATTTATTTTACAGGCAACTTTGTAATTATTTTAACCAGGTACAATAGCTATTAAATAGTTAAGAACTATTTAATAGTTACCTAGTTAAAATAATAACAAATTTACCTGTAAAATAAATCCTAACCTAAGTTATAATTAAACCTAACACTACCCTATCAATAAAATAATTAAATAAACTACATACAATTACCTACAATTAACCTAACACTACACTATCAATAAATAAATTAAACACAATTGCTACAAATAAATACAATTAAATAAACTAGCTAAAGTACAAAAAATAAAAAAGAACTAAGTTACAGAAAATAAAAAAATAGTTACAAACATAAGAAAAATATTACAACAATTTTAAACTAATTACACCTACTCTAAGCCCCCTAATAAAATAACAAAGCCCCCCAAAATAAAAAATTCCCTACCCTATTCTAAATTAAAAAAGTTACAAGCTCTTTTACCTTACCAGCCCTGAACAGGGCCCTTTGCGGGGCATGCCCCAAGAATTTCAGCTCTTTTGCCTGTAAAAGAATAAATACAATACCCCCCCCCCCATCCAGGTATCACCGATCCGTCCTGGCTCCAAGATCTTCATCCAACCCAAGCGGGGGTTGGCGATCCATAATCCGGTGCTCCAAAGTCTTCCTCCTATCCGGCAAGAAGAGGACATCCGGACCGGCAAACCTCTTCTCCAAGCGGCATCTTCGATCTTCTTCCATCCGGTGCGGAGCGGGTCCATCTTGAAGCAGGCGACGCGGATCCATCCTCTTCTTCCGATGTCTCCCGACTAATGACGGTTCCTTTAAGGGACGTCATCCAAGATGGCGTCCCTCGAATTCCGATTGGCTGATAGGATTCTATCAGCCAATCGGAATTAAGGTAGGAATTTTCTGATTGGCTGATGGAATCAGCCAATCAGAATCAAGTTCAATCCGATTGGCCGATCCCATCAGCCAATCAGATTGAGCTCGCATTCTATTGGCTGATCGGAACAGCCAATAGAATGCGAGCTCAATCTGATTGGCTGATTGGATCAGCCAATCGGATTGAACTTGATTCTGATTGGCTGATTCCATCAGCCAATCAGAAAATTCCTACCTTAATTCCGATTGGCTGATAGAATCCTATCAGCCAATCGGAATTCGAGGGACGCCATCTTGGATGACGTCCCTTAAAGGAACCGTCATTAGTCGGGAGACATCGGAAGAAGAGGATGGATCCGCGTTGCCTGCTTCAAGATGGACCCGCTCCGCACCGGATGGAAGAAGATCGAAGATGCCGCTTGGAGAAGATGTTTGCCGGTCCGGATGTCCTCTTCTTGCCGGATAGGAGGAAGACTTTGGAGCACCGGATTATGGATCGCCAACCCCCGCTTGGGTTGGATGAAGATCTTGGAGCCAGGACGGATCGGTGATACCTGGATGGTGAAGACAAGGTAGGAAGATCTTCAGGGGCTTAGTGTTAGGTTTATTTAAGGGGGGTTTGGGTTAGATTAGGGGTATGTGGGTGGTGGGTTGTAATGTTGGGGGGGGGGGTATTGTATTTATTCTTTTACAGGCAAAAGAGCTGAAATTCTTGGGGCATGCCCCGCAAAGGGCCCTGTTCAGGGCTGGTAAGGTAAAAGAGCTTGTAACTTTTTTAATTTAGAATAGGGTAGGGAATTTTTTATTTTGGGGGGCTTTGTTATTTTATTAGGGGGCTTAGAGTAGGTGTAATTAGTTTAAAATTGTTGTAATATTTTTCTTATGTTTGTAACTATTTTTTTATTTTCTGTAACTTAGTTCTTTTTTATTTTTTGTACTTTAGCTAGTTTATTTAATTGTATTTATTTGTAGCAATTGTGTTTAATTTATTTATTGATAGTGTAGTGTTAGGTTAATTGTAGGTAATTGTAGGTAGTTTATTTAATTATTTTATTGATAGGGTAGTGTTAGGTTTAATTATAACTTAGGTTAGGATTTATTTTACAGGTAAATTTGTTATTATTTTAACTAGGTAACTATTAAATAGTTCTTAACTATTTAATAGCTATTGTACCTGGTTAAAATAATTACAAAGTTGCCTGTAAAATAAATATAAATCCTAAAATAGCTATAATATAATTATAATTTATATTGTAGCTATATTAGGATTTATTTTACAGGTAAGTATTTAGCTTTAAATAGGAATAAGTTATTTAATAAGAGTTAATTTATTTCGTTAGATAAAAATTATATTTAACTTAGGGGGGTGTTAGTGTTAGGGTTAGACTTAGCTTTAGGGGTTAATACATTTATTAGAATAGCGGTGAGCTCCGATCGGAAGTTTAGGGGTTAATAATTGAAGGTAGGTGTCGGCGATGTTAGGGAGGGCAGATTAGGGGTTAATACTATTTATGATAGGGTTAGTGAGGCGGATTAGGGGTTAATAACTTTATTATAGTAGCGCTCAGGTCCGCTCGGCAGATTAGGGGTTAATAAGTGTAGGCAGGTGGAGGCGACGTTGAGGGGGGCAGATTAGGGGTTAATAAATATAATATAGGGGTCGGCGGTGTTAGGGGCAGCAGATTAGGGGTACATAGGGATAACGTAGGTGGCGGCGATTTGCGGTCGGAAGATTAGGGGCTAATTATTGTAAGTAGCTGGCGGCGACGTTGTGGGGGGCAGGTTAGGGGTGAATAAATATAATACAGGGGTCGGCGGGGTTAGGGGCAGCAGATTAGGGGTACATAAGTATAACGTAGGTGGCGGTCGGCAGATTAGGGGTTAAAAATTTTAATCGAGTGGCGGCGGTGTGGGGGGAGCTCGGTTTAGGGGTACATAGGTAGTTTATGGGTGTTAGTGTACTTTAGGGTACAGTAGTTAAGAGCTTTATAAACCGGCGTTAGCCAGAAAGCTCTTAACTCCTGCTATTTTCAGGCGGCTGGAATTTTGTCGTTAGAGCTCTAACGCTCACTGCAGAAACGACTCTAAATACCAGCGTTAGAAAGATCCCATTGAAAAGATAGGCTACGCAAATGGCGTAGGGGGATCTGCGGTATGGAAAAGTCGCGGCTGAAAAGTGAGCGTTAGACCCTTTAATCACTGACTCCAAATACCAGCGGGCGCCCAAAACCAGCGTTAGGAGCCTCTAACGCTGGTTTTGACGGCTAACGCCGAACTCTAAATCTAGGCCATAGTTACCTCTGCATTATGGGCTAGATTACAAGTGGCACTGTATTTTTTTTTCCGCAATCACGAAACTCCACTAGAATTAAAGCTTTTTGCGCTAGTCGGGTTGCGTTCGTATTACAAGTTCCAAAAAAATGTATTTTGCTCTAGCGGTAATCTACATAGAGCAAAATTCCTAACTTACGTTTCTGCATGCATGTATTCCCCTACAGAAATCAATGGAGAAAAAAAGTGGAAAAAAACTAATACCCAATATCGCGCAAACACCATTGCATTTTCGCATTCCCCATAGAAGTCAATGGAGAAAACAAAAATTTAAAAAAACACCCATTGCACAAACAACATAGCATATTCACATTAGCAAATGTGAAATATTTACAGTAAATACATATTTAAAATCTTTATTAATTATGAATATTGCATATATATGTGTACATCTTTTGATCTACTTAATGACAAAGGGCTCTAATGCACTTATATATATATGTCTATATATGTGTACATATATATTTATGTGTTTATATATATATCTGTCAATACATATATACACATATAAATACATTAATACATACTGTATGTACACATACTGTATATAAACATATATATATACATGTATATATATATATATATATATATATATATATATATATATATATACATACAAATACATCTTTAGCAATGTATCTCTATGTTACAGTACTTTGGCGGGTTTTTTTTCCTAATGCCTGTGATCTCATATCTTTGATCCATTACCGTATAACTTTTTTGTGCAATATTTTTTTTAAATCACTTTTATTAGATGGTGTTAATATGGGTGTAACTGTACTTTGTAATGTATTTTTTAAGTGTTTTATCCAACTTTTTTGTTTCAAAAACAGTTTACCATAGTTCTGAGATTGAGGTAATAAGCACTATTTGGTGAGATCCTTGATAAAGCCAAGCACTATTGGTGAAACGTACGTCGGAAAAAGCTGTGATGTTACCAAGAGGCAGAGACCCACATTCTGAATCAGAAACAGAGACATTGTTTCTTTCTAAACGGTCTGGTTTAGCGTAGGTTCTTTCTTTTGGTGTTATCTCTTATCCAAGCCTGGTGATTTTCACTGTTTGCTAACAATGAATTTTTTAAAAACGATCCTATGAGTTCTAAGCCTTTTTATCTAGAGCTTGATTTGAAGCTCTAGGGCATGTGGGTATATCCATCTCTTATTTTATAAGACATATACCATTGCAGGACTTCACCATTTGCAGCCTTTTCACTGTTTTGGAGGTATTATCGTTTGAATCTGCAAGCAATTCTTTGGGACTTAAAGGGACATTAAACACTAAATAAATGCTAGATAAATTGATGCATTTAAAGAAAGGATTAGTCTGAGAATAACATGTAGATGTATTTTTTTAAAGTTTCATCAACTGTTTAAATATTGACAAAATAAGTGTTAAGTTTTAGTGTCTATAAAACAATGAGAGCTGCCATGTTGTAACTTAGCTTACCTTCTCTTCTGTGGCCAATTAGGGACAGTTATAAAAAGGTCACTAGAGTGTGCAGCCAATGGCTGTGTTAAATATAACAGTGTTCTGCACTTCCATTTCTAACAGCAACTAAATAGTTCACAATATCAGAATGTAATTACAGGAAAGGGGGGCAAAATAAATAATGAATGTATATTGCAAAGTTTTTATTTATACAGTTTATCATTTTATTTTACCATCTCAAAGTGTTTAATGTCTCTTTAAGTCACTCACAGTATATCCTTTTGTGCACTATCACACTGTTTTTGTATATTTTTTATTGATTTGTGATTTAGACAAGTTTATATATTTTGTCTGTATTTTTTATATATGTATATGCTTATATACATATATATTTATGTATTAATATGTGTATATATGAAAAGCAGAGAGGAGCAACTTCCAAAAGTAAAACATGACTTTTATTTTATCATGTTAAAAGCAATATTCATACAGCAGCATTCTGTTAGCAACCCAAACATGACAGGAAACAGCTTACGCATATCTGCTACATGCCGTACTCATAGCTGACATAGTGCTCATTAAAAACACATGCTATTTAAAAGGCTCAATAACATCTGATTGGTTCATACACACATCACGGATGGGTTTATACATCTGATCTGCATTAAAGCTACACATCGTTACTAATGCACTTCACTATCTGCATAAACTATAAGATAGTATATGTATATAGCAAAGCTGAATGAATAGAAAATAAAATGCTTTGCATGACTTAATATGGACATTTTTATGGAATATAGAAAACTAAAGATAGAATCTATAATGAATGTGGAAATACTTCAATTCAAATCCCTACATTAGATGAATTAGTTAACAGTTTCTATTGTAATCTATCGTCCTCTATTATAATTGCAATATGTGCAACTGTGTAGGCTAATTTATATTTCCCTTAATCAATAAATGTGACTAGTTTCATACACAATATGACAAGATGTGCGTGAAATATCCCACACCTTCATACAGAAGGGAAGAGTACAATCATTTCTTTCGATGGTAAAAGGTAAAAAAGTATAACCAGTACAAGGAAAAAGATTTCATGGAGATTATCAAATGAATGCATCCATGAACTGCCCTTTGGCTCAACTCCCTTTTTCCAGCATTAACAGTTTCGATTATAGTCCATCCAAAACTTGTGGCATAATTATTGTGGACTCTATTGAAATGTTGGACAAGAGGGGAAGAACGCACCTCCCTAGTCGACTCGTCAAACCAACGTATTGAAGATGGCACTGTCTACAAGCTGCCAAATATACAGCATAGGTCGATCTGCAGTTCATGCAAGATTTGTGGTTGTACCCACGGTTAGTTACTGAGCTTCTAAAGCCCTCCCCTGGTACAAGATGCTCACATGCCTTGCAATTTATATTGCTGCATCTGTACACTCCTATAAACCTCAACCAAGAACTACCTTCATAACTTCTTAAGGGTTTAAACTGAGTTGGTACTAGGGTGTTACCCAGTGTCAAACCTCTCCTAAATGAGCATTTGCAGCCCTGTTGTAAAGTACTGGCTAGAGCGTCATCAGCTGCTAGTAAACTATAATGCTTTTGCACAATACCACAAATTTTGTGGTACTGATCACTGTAGTCAGTAACAAACAAAGCTCCTCTCCTGTCATCAAAATCCTTTTTAGTTCCTTTAGGATTCTTGTTCAGTAAATCCTGTCTGTTCTTAACGTCTACCCCCCTCCTTGCTATCCTGATCACTTCATGTTTATAACACCTATCTTTTACACGTTTTTCTAATAAGTTAGCATGAGTCTCATATTGTTTTGACTCTGAACAGTTCCTTTTGAGTATAGTAAATTGCCCTTCGCCACTGAGCAAAAAACCTGAGTAGGGTATTGCCTGAGATGGGTTTTCTGAACACCTCGGTAACAACTCCTTTTTCAGGTATGACTTTTTGAGTTAAGTCCAAAAAGTTGTTACTTTCTAGATTGAATTCATGTGTAAATTATAATCCAATATTATCAGAGTTGATCCAATTAACAAATTCCAAGGCATTTTCTTCCCCACCACTCCACACCAGGAGCAAATCATCAATATAACGCTTGTAAAAGCGAATATTTTTCCTGAACGAGTTCCCCTCCCCATAGATGCGGAATAGCTCCCAACACCCTATAAAGAGGTTAGCATAGGATGGGGAAAATTTGTCCCCCATCGCCGTCCCACACCTCTGGAGAAAGAAAACCTCCTCAAAGGAAAAATAGTTGTGCGTTAAATGGAACCTTGTTATCCTCAGTATGAAAACTATATAGTTCTGAGAGAAGTCAGTGTCCCTAACCAATCTATGGGGGATCGACGAATAAAGGGCCTTGACATCAATTGTGAGCCAACCATTGCCCTGCTCCCAAGTAACTGATTTAATAAAATGTAGTGTATGGGTGGTGTCCAGTGTTCCTTCTAAGGCCAGTTTTGTGTGCAGTCCATCAGTTAAACAGTTAATAAAGGAACTGCACCTTGCAGCCTGCATTGTGTAGGGTTTGTTAATTGCTCTAATTAACTGTTTCGCTGCTGGGCTGCTCGCAAAAAATGGCCTTAGAATGAACACTGGTGGTGTCCTGTAAAAAACTTGTTGAATTGGTGGCCAGGGGCTGCAAGATGAAATCCAACCACTGTGAGAGGCGTTCTAGAAGGGATCCAATGCCGCTAACTATGGGTCTACCTGTGACCTTCTCCAGTGAATTTAGGTAAGTTATTCAAAATAGGTTTAATCATATTCTCCGCTAGGAGATAGTCACAGGTAGGCTCATCAATGAAAGCCATTTCTTTGCCATCGTCCAAGATGTGCATAACTTTTGAAAGTTGCTCATCTCGCTCTCTGTTTTTCATGTACCTATTGGCCTTTGAGAGTTGAACACCTGTGATCTATCTCAGCAAGTGCGTTTGCCAGGACTTTTGCCATTACGGTGTGCTACTCCCTGAAGTCGGCCGAGGTGGATGAAGTCATCATCCTGAGCGGAGATGCGCCAAACCTGAGTGAAGCACACAGAGGTTCCGTGTTGGATGCTAACAAGGAGAGATTTGTTGAGCGGGAATGGCTCCAGCCTTCATCAGCCAAGAGAGAGTTTCAGTGTCTGACACACCGGTGAGTCTGGAGTCACATTAACAAGCATTGGATCATGCTATGAATGACTCGCCGCAAGTGGGGGTAAGTACATATATTTTAACTTTATTTGAACGAATCACAGTGGAAATTGAAATGTCCTAATGTGGGTCATATGAACTGTTCTTATATGCTAGTATTTTGGGCATTAATGCAAACAGGATCTCCCTAAGGGGAACGTTCTGTAATATGTGTATATACATATATTAACACATAAATATATATGTATAAAAGCATATACATACTGTATATATTTATATTTGCTGCCCATTGCTGCGTGACTTACCCCCTTCGCTGTGCTAATTCTCAAGCCGTGTCTCCCATTGGAGCCTATTGAAGAGCGCTCTAATGAGCTTCTGTGCAATGCCAATGCAAGTTGTGTTCGCATTGCGCCTCACTTGGAATACCAGCACACATTTGATTGCGCTGGTATCACTATGTTGAGAACAAATATTGCTTTCACGGAAGAGATATTTTGCACTCAACTTGTAATCTAGCCCATAATGTTTTATTATATTTTTTTATAGGGGGAGTTAATTCTGTACCACTCTTAAAACATATGTTAGAAAATAAGTAATCATGTATAATTTCTTACTTAATTAGTCATGCGATACTATGCACAACACATTGTATTTGTTGAATGTAGTTACGTGCAATACTGATCCTGTGTATATTATGTATACAAAAAACTCCCCCCACTGACGTCTTTGCATGTGGGTAGAAGTGGATTGTTTGGCGTCATTAGAGGGAGGTTTTTTATTTGCAATATAATGCCTGGGAACCGGGGGGTGGGGGGAATTAGAACCCCAAACTGTTGATAAAGTTTGGAGCAAATGAAATGTGTCAAGGTGGAGTGTGACACGTGCAGTTGATCCTTCACTAGATGGCCATTCCTGTTGATAAAGTTTAGAGCAAATGAAATGCGTCAAGGTGGAGTGTGACACATGCAGTTGATCCTTCACTAGATGGCCATTCCATCAAGTAGTAGTGGACAATGGGACCGGTAATGTAGTTTCACTACATGGGCCAGGATTGCAGTGACTGACTATTTAAGGCGCTGTTTTCACCAGTGTTTGGTTAGTGTTTTTAACTGGTGTAAATATGTACCTTGAATCATGGTGCCCTTGTGCCTTTTTGTTTTACTTAGTGTTGATTAAGGGAGCGTTAACAACGCACACTGGGAGTTGAGAAGCATTGGAGAGTATCAAGGAGGAGTAAATTGATTATTGTTTGAGAATTATATTTCTGGTATAAACCCTTAATGGGACAGTAAAGTAAAAAAAATATTTCATGACTTTCCAATTTACTTTTATTACCAATTTTGCTTTGTTCTCTTGGTATTCTTAGTTGAAAGCTAAATCTAGGAGGTTCGTGTGCTAATTTCTTAGACCTTGAAGACTGCCTCTAATCTGAAAGCATTTTGACAGTTTTTCACCACTAGAGGGCGTTAGTTCATGTGTTTCATATAGATAACATTGAGCTCAGGCACATAAAGCTCCTAAGAGTCAGCACTGATTGGCTAAAAATGCAAGTCTGTCAAAAGAACTGAAATAAGGGGGCAGTTTGCAGAGGCATAGATACAAGGTAATCACAGAGGTTAAAAGTATATTATTATAACTGTGTTGGTTATGCAAAATTGAGGAATGGGTAGTAAAGGGATTATCTACCTTTTTAAGCAACAAAAAGTCTGGTGTTTACTGTCCCTTTAAATACAGTTATATTCCAGCTACCCATTTGGATGGGTGTTATATGTAGATGTGTAATAATATCATAATTTGATACTATTTCAAAGTTATAAAATATCAGAAATATTGCATATTTATAGTGAGTCATTTTTCAGCTCTGCGTATTTTGTTTGGTATCAGTACAATGGATATAATCCTGTGAAAACAAGATTAAACCCTTAGATTAACATGAAAAGGCCATAAGAATTACAAACTGCCAAGTTGTTGAAATAAATAGACAAGGAAATGGTTTACATTACATTTCCTGTTGGATCAACTCCAACATACATAAGCTACTACGGTCTTGTAATTCCCAGTCAATGACAAGTACATTTTTAACTAGAGGTGTCCTCAAAAAGGACCGACATTAGTGATTACAAATTCCTCACAAGTCTGTCCTGTCTATTACAGCAGTTGTGGGCACTGCCACTCTTGAAGCCTTCCATATGACAATACAATGGCAAAAAGCTCATGTTAATGCTAGAAGCAGGTACAAGTGACAGTATTCATTGGTTGTATCCCATCACAAAGCACAATAAGGGATCCTCAATATCAATACTGCAAATATAATAGGGAATCCACTAACTGCAATTGACAATTTTCTACCTACTAATACAGGGACCCAGAGAACATGCCATGGGACCCACTACTGACAGTACAGGACCTTTTTGGGTTTGGGGCACCAACACACATGTTCACATTGCAGCTCTGCCATATAGGGGCCACAGCTATTACCCTTTAACAAGAGGAAACAAACAGGACCTGTGGGTAACCTACCTCCCACACCTGAGCAAATCACCCCCACCACTCGGAGGTGCCAGTTAGTGGGACAATAAAGCCTTTGTTAGCAATAAGCACATTCCCCAGTAGTTGCTTGTCCTAGCCTTCCCCTGGCACCACCCTACCAAAGCTGCCCCAGACAAAATGTCCCTATACTGCATAACAAGCCAGCAGATACCCCAGAGGCAGGAGAGGGGCAATTCCCATCCCATAGCAACTCATGGAAAGAGGTAGGAATCATGTTTGGGAAGTTTATTTAAACTTTTTTTCTTACCTGGGGTTCAGTCTTTTTCAGTTTGACTTTCATTTTTTCGCGGGCAAATCTAGGCTCACGAGGGTGCAAAATACTGTTTTTATTGCGTAATTTTTTGCGCATATTTTTTTGGCGCGAAGTTGTGCCTTAGATGGCGCAAATTTTGTCATTTCCTGTGTCTTTGTTGATGCTAGTTATTTCCTGGTGTTAGTTTTGCACAAGGGCACAAGGGCAGCACAGCACTGAGGGGGCATCTAGCAGGATGTTGCATGGCACATTTTACCTTTGGGTGCAGATGCTGGGGCTGATGCTACTCCTTGCGGGGCAGCTTCTGCAGTTCCTTCCATTGCGCACTTTAAAAAGCCATTTGTGCTAGAGGAAACAGTAGCACTGAGTCTGTTCCTGTTTCCGACAACCCTAAGGAGCCAATGGCACCCCATGCAGAGGAGGTGGTATGCAGTACTAGTGCATACCACCACAAAAAAAGCCAGAGCATGTATCACTTTGTTCTCATGTGCATGTGTACATATACTATACCTTCCTCTGTGTGTGTATATTAATCACTGTCATTGTATGCTTGCCTGTGTGTGTGCATGTATCTCTATATATGTGCCAACATGTGTGTGCTTATGTATGTATCCCTGCATACTGTGTGTATATCTGTATGTAATCTGTATTTTGTCTGTGTGTGTGCATAACTGTAAATGTATATTTATTTTGTTTGTATTTGCTTATATCCCTGTGTGTATTTATCAAAACTCATGGCCAGTTCAAAGCAAAAAGATTATGATCAGCAGATTAATTCATGCAGAATAAACAAACACAATTCAGTAACAGGAATCCAATAAAATATAAGCACACCAAAAAGTCTTTACTATACATTTACATGACAAAGATGTTATGGTGCCTATTTAGGGCTAGATTAAGAGTAGGGATGGGCGAATGTGCTGAAAGTGCAATTCGCTTGGTAGAACGGATAGTCCTGTGGACATTCATTTTGGACAATCGAATGTTGATAAGAATTAAAATCCATTGAAATTCGGGAATCAAATGTAATTTCTGGTTTTCAAATGTTACTTTAGTTTTTAAATGTTTATAATTAGATCAAATATCCACATTCGAAATTTCAAATGTAACATTCGATTTAACAAATACTATTCAGAAGTTCAATAGTTCAAGGGGTAGGGGATTTAGTAAATTGATACATAATAGATACAAATATATCAATTTAAAAGTTTCTTTTTTGAATATTGCATAATTTGGATATTACATTTAAAGAGAGCATTTGAAATACTATTTTAAATAATTATAAATACGTTAATTCTAATTTTTCAAATTCGAATATCGCATAATCGAATTATTAGAAAAAATCAAATATTTCATTTAAGGAAAACATTAGAAATACTATTACATTAAACGAATGTTAGAATGTTGTACAAACATTCGAAATTTGAAATGAATGAATGTGTCAAAATTCATTAGATTTTTCAAATGTTGTAGAACATTCGCCCATCCCTCATTACGAGTGGCACACTAACTTTAGTGCAAGAGTAATATGGGGTATTTCAGTGGCGTCACTAGGGGGTGCGGGGGGGGGGGGTGGACCGCACCCGGTGACAACCCTCCAGGGGGTGACACCACCAGCCAGAGGTTTTTTTTAAAAAAAATTATTGAAAATTCAAAGAAATACAATGTAGCGATGCATAGATTTTTTTATTAGAGGGGCCAGCAGTTGTGAGCATTAGTGGGACTGGGGAAGTTGTAGACACACTTAATTTTTTTGCCCCTTGAGCCCGTGCCGCAATTTCCACAAATAGTTTTCCCGACTGCTTTTGCTTGTTTGTACTTTGCTCCTCCCCTGCCCAATTTCACTATGAATGTTGTGGGCATGCTGTGGGGCTTGCGAAGTTGTGCTGCTAGCCTAAACCTGCCTGACATAAGCTTTATAATTAATGCAGTACAGTTTACATATTTTGTATATGTGTGTGTCTGAGTGTTTTTGTGTGTGTGTGTGTGCCTGAGTGTATTTGTGTGTGTGCCTGAGTGTTTTTTTTTTATGTTTAAGTAGTTTTTATTGGGTATAACAATTTGACAACAAAGTAATATTTCTCTGAACAGCAAGATAACAATTGAATACATATACATTGTGAGGCAATATTGACCCATTATTTTCTAATTTAAGGGGAGGGATGGGGACGGGAGGGGGTAAGGATAAGGGGAAAATGGGGAAGGGGAAAGAGATCCTATCGCGTGTACATCTTTTCAAATTTCCAACATGCTGGATTAACATAACCGAACTGAGCTTTATATTTTTTGTCATACTATACACATTTCCATTTACCACAGTGGATTAGTCAGTTACATGGGAAAGAAAGACACAAAGGGAGGGGTTACCTAACTGTCAGTTGTGGGTATGGGGCCTCTGTTCCCATAGGAATAGTACGTTGGCTATAAAGTCTTGTTTCCCAGCATAAGAATAGTGCATCTTTTCAAGGGTCAGAACATGGTTTACTTCCAGAATCCATTTAGAAATGGAGGGTATCTCTCGTGTCTTCCATAATCTGGGAATCAGTCTTTTAGCGCATGTCAGCATTAACAGAAACAGTTTTTTACGGTATGCACAGGGAATCTGAGGGACATGATTTAGAAGAACGGAGCATGCATTCAGAGATATATTAGTACCCAACACCTGGTTCATGTTCTGCTCAACTTGCGGCCAAAAGCCGGCCAGATCAGGACAAGACCACCAAATGTGGGTCATAGAGCCCACCTCACCACACCTCCTCCAGCAACTAGAAGAGGCGTTAGGGTAGATGACTCGAAGGCGCTGGGGTGTCAGGTACCAGTGAGCCATGATTTTATAGTTCGCTTCAGCCATAATTAGGGAGGTGGAGGAAGTGTGTATAGAATGGAAGCAACGCTTCCAATCTTTATCAGTTAAATCGTTTAGCACTTCCTCATTCCACCTCGTCATGTATGCAGGACGTTGTTCTGGGAAGGAGCCCCGTAGGATATTATACGTCCTAGACAGGTGTGCTTTTTTGATCTGAGAGTTGGTGCAAAGTTGTTCGAATTGTGTCAGTGACCTTTGTATATCTTGTTTGAAGGGGCTACTATGGATAGCATGTCTGATTTGAAAATACGCATACCAGTTTTGAAATGGAGACCCCAGCTCTTCAAAGAGCAAGGCTCTTTCCTTAATGCCAGACGAGCCTAGGAGTAAATATATAGGTAGGTTTTGTAGCGGTGTATTTGCGCTGGTGCGGGTGAATAGGTCATGTTGTAGGAATAGTTGGTTACCCAGCAATGGAGTCAGAGGGGATACTGGAGTGGATACTCCCCTGATATGGGTAAGGACATGGTCCCATGTATCAAGAGTAGCTTTAATGTAGCTATTGAGGTATGGCGTCTGAGGTCTGGAGTGTTTCGGTAGCCAGGCTAAGTCTCTCATATTATTAACTCTAGAAAGATGGCTCTCTATCTGTATCCATACTTTATCCGGGGGAGAGTGGTTCTCGATAAATGAGCTGCTCTATAATAATTAGTGAGATTAGGGACATTAAGACCACCGTCATCTCTACTCAGGCCCAAGGTATGTTGTGCTATTCTAGGTCTCTTATATGCCCATATGAATGAATTTATCATTTTCCCTAGCGCTCTGAGATAAGTATTTGGTAAGGCCATCGGGAGGGTCTGAAAAAGATATAGAAATTTAGGGACTATCATCATTTTGATGGTATTGATCCTGCCTATCCAAGACAGATGTCCCTGTCTATGCCAGGAGTCTAACAGTCTTTTGACCTTTTCTTGGAGTGCTATGTAGTTGTCTGAGAATAGTTTGCAGGTGTCTTTCGGAATCACCAAGCCCAGGTATTTAAGTCTATCAGTGATAGTGAATTTTGTGAGTCGTGTTATGGCTTCTACTCCCTGTGGTGGTAAATTAAATGGGATTAGGCCAGATTTTTCCATATTAACGGAGAAGTTTGAAACTTGTTTATACCCTTCAAGTGTTTCAATTAAGGTAATGTCGTCTCTGGAGACTGCAAAGTGAGGATCACATTGTCCGCAAACAACAGGCACTTCTGGTTGACAGTGCCAAAGTCCAGGCCTCTGATTTCTATGTTGTGTCTGATCTGTATTGCAAGAATTTCCACTGTGAGGGCGAATAGTAAGGGTGACAGGGGGCAGCCCTGACGTGTGCCATTAGAAATGGGAAATGATTGGGAGATGGTATTGTTTATTTTAATTTTAGCGCTTGGACTATGGTATAGGGCCTGAATTCTGTTGATAAATGAATCTGGGAGACCGAACCTCGACAGGGCTTTCCACATAAATTGCCAGTCCACCCTGTCGAAAGCCTTCTCCGCATCTGTGGAGAGTAAGGCTAGAGGAATGCGATAGTCGTGGGCATACTGTAGGGAGTGCAGCAATCTAATTGTGTTATCCTTGGCTTCTCGGCCCCTGATAAAGCCTACCTGGTCTGGGTGAATGATTTTTGGTAATACATTACTTAACCTATTTGCAAGGATCTTAGCATAGATCTTAATATCTATATTAATAAGTGAGATAGGTCTATAGTTACCCACTAGATCAGTTGCTTTGTCTGGTTTGGGAATGACGGTAATTAAAGCCTCAAGTAGGGATTCTGGAAAAGTTATATCCTGATCCACGGCAGTGAACAATGTGTGAAGTTGTGGGCTTATGTGTTCTAGTAATAGCTGGTAGAATTTAGCCGTAAGGCCGTCGGGGCCAGGGGATTTGCCATTGGGTAGTGCCTTGATAGTGGTGATGATTTCTTGTAAAGTTATTGGGGAGTCTAGAAATTTCTTATCGTCGTCTGTTATAGACGGCGTATCTGTGGTTGCTAAGTATGAATCTATGAGTTGTGATCTGTCTGGGGACGTCGGGGTTCTTAAGTTATATAGTTTGGAGTAGTAGGAGATAAAGGAATTCGCGAACTCGTCATTATTACTAACAGTCACTCCAGGGGATTGCGTGATAGACCTGATGAAATTAGCATACCATTGTTCCTTGAGTGATCTGGCCAACAAACGACCTGCTTTATTATTCTCTATAAAAAATTTGGCTTTGGTAGTCAAGGCTCTCATATGTGCATTCCGTATAAGGAAATTATTAAGGGTGTCCCTTGCCTCCATGAGAGTGGCGAGTTTTATGGGGGAGGTTGGGTCTAGTTTATGAATAGACTCCTGCCTAGCAAGATCATCTGTCAGTAATGTGAACTGGACAGATCTAAGTTTACGCTGTTTAGCGTTGTGCGTTATCAGTACCCCACGTATAAAACATTTATAAGCCTCCCAGTTGGTTGCGGCTGATGTGTCCTCAGGCTTATTAAAAGAGAAATATTCCTCTGAAAGCTTTTTTAGTTCGTCAATGGTTTCTTGATTAGTGAGAATAGTGTCGTTAAGCCTCCAATTAAAGGTACCCTGAGAATCTTTATACCAGTTGAACTTGGTGATAACCATACTGTGATCTGACCAGGGTGTATGGGATATATTAGAGTGAATAAGATTTGTCAAGAGTGCTTGGTTGCATAGGATATAGTCTAGTCTGGAGTAGGAATGCTGGGGGTGGGAGAAGAAGGTGAAATCTTTCCTATTTGTATGCGTTATTCTCCAGGTGTCAAATAGATTAACACTCTGAAGAGCTGCACAATTATTTTTCAAGGAGTGGTTGCGTAGGTAAGACTTCCCAGTGGATGTGTCAATGGAAGGGTTCATAGGGAAATTGAGGTCGCCCACCAGAATTATCGGGCTTTTAGCGATATCTAGTAGAGTGTTGGCCAGAGACCTAAAAAAATTTGGGTGGGTCTGTTTGGTGCGCACACATTAACCAGGGTGACGGGAATCCCATAACATAGACCAACCAAGATTAGGATCCTACCCTCCTTATCAGAGTGCTTCTGTAGCAGCTCAAAGGGGATGTTGCGTTTGATAGATATGCACACTCCGTTCTTCTTGCGTGGGACGGAATTACAAAAGTGTTTGCCATAATATCTTGTCGAGAGTGTGGGTTCAGCATGTTTTTTGAAATGGGTTTCTTGGAGCATAACTATATCCAAATTTTTCTTATAGAAATCATAATAGGCAATAGACCTTTTTTCAGCTGACAAGATGCCTTTTACATTTTGGGTTGATAGCACTAATATGCCTTTCCCTTTGCTTGTCGGCATGTCTGTGTTGAACTAGTGATTCCTATAAGGGTGAGTGGACTAATCCAGCAAGAGCTAATAGGATACCAAGTTAATCAGGTAAAGGGGGAAATAAAATAAAAGGGGAAAGGAAATAAGAGGGAGGCAATAAATTGCTGCGAATAGTTCAGGGGAGATTGACTACAAATAAAATTTTCAGGGTCTGTAACAGTACAGTATCTGCACAGCTCCTTACTATCTGTGGGTGAACTTGGGAGATTTGGTACAAGCTGGGTGTCAATCAGCTATTAAAATCATAAGCGGCCTAGGCCACTAATTATCCCTGACATCGTGATAGGTGAGTCATTGTCTGATGCAGTCAGTCTGTGAGGGCAATGTGGTGAGGTTACTAGATAATAGTGTAACAATGGTAGTCACAGTAGTAATAGACCTTAACTTATGCTGTTGTATTACTTACATTGTGCATTATTTAGAGTACACACATATTAAGAGATCCATCCTGTCCTAAACAAAGTGCATGTAACTAGTGCAATTGTAACTCAAACAGTACCTGTTGTATACAATTAGAACAGTAACATTAAAACATGGCATGAGCAATACATTACAACTTCTTAAACTCAGGATGCTGTTGCATAGTGCAGCAGGATAACTAACGTATCGAGAACAGTAAGAAAACATATCAAAACAGCTTACTCCTATGGCATAAATGACATTCTAGATGCAGACATCAGATAACCTAGTAATCGCTAATCAATTCTAATCGATAACTTAAAACATATCTTTAATGTTACCCTCCTGCCAAAGTAAAGGCGGACCCATCTGCTCCAGAGTGGTCCGGGACCTGCAAAAAAAAAAATCAGAAAATGTCTTGTCTCTGTAGGTCCTTTTAGAAAGTTCTCTTTAGAAGGTGTAGTATTTGGGCCATATCCTAGGACCCTAGTGACTCAGAGGACGGAACCCTGCGCAGGCCGTCAAAGAAGTTCATCCTGGAGCTTCTATTTCTATATCTTCAGATGAGGACAAGGTGGTTTGTCTACGTTTGTGTTGCGGAGCTGGCAGCTCCGGGCCTTGGCGCCTTTGAAACCTTGGGTTGTTTTGCCCGCCCGAAGGCCTCTGGTAGGGCTGCGGGTCACTTTTATCAGGCAGAGAAATGTTTAACAGATTGCAGAACTTCCCCATGTCAGACATTGATGTGCATTCAATCTTCTTCCCATTCTTTGTGGTGATTATTGACGTAGGGAGTCCCCATCTGTAAGGGATATGTAAGGCACGTAAGTGAGTAGTCAAAATCAGAAAGTCTCTCCTCTTTTGGAGGGTTCTTATAGATAGATCTTGATAGACCTGGATCCTATGGCCTCTAAACGACAATGCTTGCTGCTTTCTATCGATGTTATACAGTTCCTCCTTTTGCTTGTAATGTTGGAAATTAACTATAATGTCTCTAGGAGGAGCATCATCGGCCGGTCTAGGGCGTAGTGCCCTGTGGGCTCTGTCCAGTGGTATAGCCGGACTCTCTTCTTCAGAGCTTTCCATCATCTCTGCAAAAAGGGCTTGCAAGTATTCTTGAAGATCATTGTTCAACACCGTCTCAGGGATTCCCCTGAATCGGAGATTGTTGAGTCTGCTGGGATTGCTTGGATGACAGACTTGCTACTTTTTGTGACATAATATATTCATGCTCCTCAAGGGAGTCAACTCTGCGCCCCAGGTCATTAATCTCTTTCTTTAGATCTGCGCACTCGTCCTTAATGCAGGATTTAACCTGCTCTATGAGTGCTTCCATTGCCTTGTAGGTAATCGGGGAGTCCTCCTTGCTCATTTGTGCTGGGGGAGAAGGGCAGCTGGAATTATCAGTCATGTCACATTGACTCTCCTCTATATGTACCTGCTGGGTTCTTGAATCTCTTTTGTTTATAGCCTGATCTGTGTGCCTAAAAAAGGTGTTAATAGTGCTCTGGGTATTTGACGGCAGTTTTTGTCCTTTTTCACCCTTTTGAGCTCTCCTTTGAGACATCATAAAAGATAGACCACAGACTCAGAATTAGGAGAGGTATTTTATCACAGGTCCTGCAAATATAGTTGGTAAATGTTCTCCTGGAACACCACAGCCCCCGGGGAGTTTACCCTCACAGGGTGATCACGGCAAAGGGAATAGGTGATATGACCTGCTGTTATCTGGAGCAGCAGGAAAGGGGAGAGGGCTATGTGCTCCAGGGGAATAGCAAGCAATGCCGTTTGAATAAACCAGAGTTTTAATCCAGAGCTGCAGACCCAGTGCGCAATATTTTATTTATCAAGGGATGCAGAAAAAATATATATATATATGTGAAGTCTTAAACAGTTGCACAGACTATAGATCAGTGGTCTTCTATTTGTATGCTCCAGATCTGCAGGGATTGAGGCTGTTCTGTGTCCCTTAGGATTTTCTCTACTTGTATTGTCTCAGGATAGGGGTGAAGTTTTTACTGACCCTGTGTAGGTGATAGCAGGCTGAATTGATGTTGTCGCCTCTATAAGTCAGATCTGGGATATATCATAGCCCTTCTAGATAGCATACATGTCAGCATTAGAGTTTGTACTCAAATTATGCAGCTCCACGTGGCAATCCGTTCTTAACAGCCCTCAGTCCAGTAAAGGATGTATTGCATCATATATAGCTTATGTGAGGCGTCCCATCCTCTATTATAATCCGCCTCAGCCAAGAATTGGTGGTCAGCGTTAATCTGCAGTCCCAGATAGAGCAGCCGGTGGTCCGTTGTAAGTGCCCGCTGCATTAGAATGGGCCTGGTCAGGAGAATGTGCGCAACAGCATAGGCGCCTTTCCATATAGGCCTCAGCCTGGATACTAGCGCTAACGATGTTCCGATCCGGTAGGAGATCCAGAGGCAGCTCAAGTTGTTTAACAGAGCTTTGCAACCGCTTCACATGCCTTAAGGAGAGGTCTTGGGAGGAATTAGGCAGCTTTTGCTGAGTTATACACCCGACTTGCTCACGGAGCCTCAGTGTGTTGCGACCATCTTGGTCGGTCACTCGCTCTGCCCCCCCGTGCCTGAGTGTTTTTGTGTGTGTGTGTGTGTGTGTCTGAGTGTTTTTGTGTGTGTGTGTGTCTAAGTGTTTGTGTGTGTCTGAGTGTTTTTATGTGTGTTTATCTGAGTGTGTTTCGGAGTGTTTGTGTGTGCATCTGAGTGTGTTTTTTATGGGTGTCTGAGTGTGTGTGTGTCTGAGTGTTTGTTTGTATGTGTCTGCTTTCTGTCCATTGGAGAAGTTTGCCTTTTCTATGAAATCATCTTCTTGCTGTAAAATAAAAAACATTGCTGGGGGGTGACCCCATAACCTACCGCACCCAGTGACACCAACTCTAGTGACGCCACTGGGGTATTTTGCATCTCTTTGCCTACGTATTATGAGTCGAAAGTAAACATGTTCGCTTGAGCACAATCAATGGAGAGTATCATTGGAGAGTATCAAGGAGGAGTAAATTGATTATTGTTTGAAAGATTTAATGAGGACCATGACACCAATAGGAGATTGAATGACTACTTATACAGAGAATTATATTTCTGGTATAAACCCTTAAATACAGTTATATTCCAGCTACCCATTTGGAGGGGTGTTATATGTAGATGTGTAATAATATTATAATTTGATAATATTTCAAAGTTATAAAATACCAGAAATATTGCATATTTATAGTGAGCCATTTTTCAGCTCTTGCATATTTTGTTTGGTATCAGTACCAATGGATACAATCCTGTGAAAACAAAATTAAACCCTTAGATTAACAGTAAAAGGCCATAAGAATTGCAAACTGCCAAGTTGTTGAAATGAATAGACAAGGAAATGGTTTACATTACATTTCCTGTTGGATCAACTCCAACATACATAAGCTACTACGGTCTTGTAATTCCCAGTCAATGACAAGTACATTTTTAACTAGCGGTGTCCTCAAAAAGGACAGACATTAGTGATTACAAATTCCTCACAAGTCTGTCCTGTCTATTACAGCAGTTGTGGGCATGCCACTCTTGGAAGCCTTCCATATGACAATACAATGGCAAAAAGCTCATATTAATGCTAGAAGCAGGTACAAGTGGCAGTATTCATTGGTTGTGTCCCATCACAAAGCACAATAAGGGATCCTCAATATCAATACTGCAAATATAATAGGGAATCCACTAACTGCAATTGACAATTTTCTACCTACTAATACAGGGACCCAGAGAAAATGCCATGGGACCCACTACTGACAGTACAGGACCTTTTTGGGTTTGGGGCACCAACACACATGTTCACATTAAAACGTGTGTGTGGTAGACCGAGCGCTAGTATTTTACAGCCTTATGCTCACTGGCAAAAGTCCCCTAGTGGACTTGGGATGTGACTACAATTGTGTGATATAGTGAGCGCTGGGAAGCTTAAAAGGACTGTGAGGTATGGATATGTTAAAAATGGAATGTATTTATTACAGTTAATATACAATGAAAATACAATATAATACATACAAATTAAAAAGCTTCTAAAATTCTTCCTAAAATCTCTATGGATCCATGAGATATAAGTCTTAAGGATATAGTGTTACCTATATCTGTGGTGTTGGAACAAATATTACGTTAGCTCCGACAACAGTCTAAGACCATAGTATTATGGTCTATAAAGTGCAGTTTAAGCACAGATATTTACAAACAGCAGATGTGATGTAAATGGACAAAATTGGCGTAGTACAATGTCAATAATACAGATGTCAACAATACAGATGCAGAATAAAAGTATAAGTGATAGAAATACAATATAAATAAAAGTGTAGGAGAAATCCAATTGTGTAAAAGTGGAAATAAAATTTGTTGAAAAAATGAAGAAATTTATGTCTCTCAAATAGTTTCTTAAAAAATGTCTCTTTGGAAAATCACAGTGTTCCAAAAAAATAAAAAAAATAAAAAATAAAAAATAAATAAAAATATATATATATATCAGAGTGTTCCACAAAAATTGCAAAAGTGTTCCACAAAAATTGTAAAAAATTGTAAAAAATTAATCCACAAATAAATATCAAAGTGTTCAAAAAATATGGTGGGTAAGTGCGTTCAAAGAAATCCTAGATGATTAACTTCCAAAATAAACTCCAATAGCTGTGGTAGTCCTCCTCCTAATCTGTGGGTGAAATAAAGTGCAATAGTGTAATAACGTCTAGATGTGGTATAATAAAATCAGAAATTTGCTCACCAGTATGTCGACGCGCTTCGGCCCTCCTAGGCCTTTCTCAAGACAATAGCAATTAGCAATAAGCACATTCCCCAGTAGTTGCTTGTCCTAGCCTTCCCCTGGCACCACCCTACCAAAGCTGCCCCAGACAAAATGTCCCTATACTGCATAACAAGCCAGCAGATACCCCAGAGGCAGGAGAGGGGCAGTTCCCATCCCAAAGCATCTCATGGAAAGAGGTAGGAATCATGTTTGGGAAGTTTATTTAAACTTTTTTTTCTTACCTGGGGTTCAGCCTTTTTCAATTTGACTTTCATTTTTTCGCGGGCAAATCTAGGCTCACGAGGGTGCAAAATACTGTTTTTATTACGTAATTTTTGGCGCAAATTTTTTTGGCGCGAAGTTGTGCCTTAGATGGCGCAAATTTTGTCATTTCCTGCGTCTTTGTTAATGCTAGTTGTTTCCTGGTGTTAGTTTTGCACAAGGGCAGCACAGCACTGAGGGGGCATCTAGCAGGATGTTGCATGGCACATTTTACCTTTGGGTGCAGATGCTGGGGCTGATGCTACTCCTTGCGGGGCAGCTTCTGCAGTTCCTTCCATTGCGCACTTAAAAAAGCCATTTGTGCTAGAGGAAACAGTAGCACTGAGTCTGTTCCTGTTTCTGACAACCCTAAGGAGCCAATGGCACCCCATGCAGAGGAGGTGGTATGCAGTACTAGTGCATACCACCACAAAAAAAGCCAGAGCATGTATCACTTTGTTCTCGTGTGCATGTGTACATATACTGTACCTTCCTCTGTGTGTGTATATTAATCACTGTCATTGTTAGTGATGTCGCAAACCTAAAAATTTTGGTTCGTGAACGGCGGAAGCAAACTTCCGCAACTGTTCGCAAACGGGCGAACCGGGCGAACCGCCATTGACTTCAATAAGCAGGCGAACTTTAAAACCAACAGGGACTCTTTCTGGCCACAATAGTGATGGAAAAGTTGTTTCAAGGGGACTAACACCTGGCCTGTGGCATGCCGGAGGGGGATCCATAGCAAAACTCCCATGGAAAATTACATAGTTGATGCAGAATCTGGTTTTAATCCATAAAGGGCATAAATCACCTAACATTCCAAAATAGTTTGGAATAACGTGCTTTAAAACATCAGGTATGATGTTGTATTGATCAGGTAGTGTAAGGGTTACGCCCGCTTCACAGTGACAGATCAAACTCCCCGCTGATGTGGAGCAAGACGCAGCAGCAGAAGAGGACTCAACCGAGGAGGTTATGGAAGAGGATGGAGTAGGAGGAGTAGAGGAGGTGGCAGCAGGCATGCCTGCAATTCGTGGCTGTGTCACCAACTCCTCCTGTGCAGAGCCATGCATTCCATGCTTGGCAGCCGTCAGCAGGTTTACCCAATGTGCAGTGTAGGTGATATACCTGCCCTGACCATGCTTTGCAGACCAGCTATCAGTGGTCATATGGACCCTTGCCCCAACACTGTGTTCCAGACCTGCAATTACTTCCTTTTGCACAATTGAGTACAGGTTGGGGATTGCCTTTTGTGCAAAAAAATTTCGGCCGGGTACCTTCCACTGCGGTGTCCCAATAGCTACAAATTTTTTGAACGCCTCATACTCCACTAGCTTGTATGGTAAAAGCTGGCAGACTAAGAGTTCAGACAAGCCAGCTGTCAGACGCCGGGCAAGGGGGTGACTTTGTGACATTGGCTTCTTACGCTCAAACATGTCCTTGACAGACACCTGACTGAGGGCAGATGAGCAGGAACTGCTCCGGAAGAGAGACGGAGTGGTGGATGGTTGAGAGGGGGCAAGGAGGCAGACGTGGCTGAAGATTCTGGACCAGGAGGAGGATGGCGGCTTTGAGTTTGTGTGCTGCTTCTACTCATGTGTTGATCCCATAGGCGTTTGTGATGTGCGATCATGTGCCTTCGCAAAGCAGTTGTACCTAGGTGGGTGTTGGACTTCCCACGACTCAGTTTCTTTTGGCACAGGTTGCAAATGGCATCGCTGTTGTCAGAGGCAGACACACAAAAAAAATGCCACACTGCTGAGCTCTGTGATGACGGCATTCTGGTGGTGGCAACAGCATGCGTTGATTGGCGTGCTGTCTGGCTGACCCCGGGTGCCGATGCATGCTGTCTGACTGTGCCACTAGCTCCTTGCAACGACCTCCCCCTGCTTCCAACTCGTCTCCTCCTCTCTGTCTCCCCATCTGAACTTTCCCCCTGTTCTTCTTCTCTTCTAGCGGCATCCACGTGACATCCACGGACGCATCGTCATCATCAACTGCTTCACTTTTAACTGACAAATCAACAAAGGAAGCAGAAGCAGGTACAACATCATCATCATCACACCGTACGTCCATGTCTGTAATGCTGCCTCACTGAGACATATCACTGTTATCTACATCCTCTGTCAATGATGGTTGCGCATCACTCATTTCTTCCAACTGATGTGTAAAAAACTCCTCTGACACATCAAGTGAAGCGGCTGTGGTGCTAGTGTTGGTGGTGGCGGCAGGCGGGCGAGTGGTAACTTGAGAGGTGCCCGAAGATAAGCTGGTGCGTCAAGGTTCGGAGCGGAAGCTATAGAAGATTGGTTGTCCTGTGTTAAAAAGTCAACTATTTCCTCAGGATTTTTCGAGTTCATGGCACGTGGCCTCTGAACACTGGGCATTATTCTATGGCCAAAGGGAATCACAGCACCACAACCATGACGGCACCTGCGGGGTGGCCTGCCTCTGCCTGTCATTTTTTTAAATGTACACTTACACTACTATTAAACAAGATATGAGTGGTGGCACTGGGCAAGTGGAAACAGTATACGCTGTGAGCCTGACACAAAAAAAGCAGACTGATGTTTCACAGTCCAAAAAGTTTTTATTTTTTTAAATGTACACTTGCAATACTATTAAACAAGTTATGAGTGGTAGCACTGGGCAAGTGGGCACAGTATACGCTGTGAGCCTGACACAAAAAAGCAGACTGATGTTTCACAGTCCAAAAAGTTTTTATTTTCTTAAATGTACACTTACACTACTATTAAACAAGATATGAGTGGTGGCACTGGGCAAGTGGGCCCAGTATAAGCTGTTAGCCTGAAACAAAAAAGCAGACTGATGTTTCAGAGTCCAAAAAGTTTTTTTTTTAAATGTACACTTACACTACTATTAAACAAGATATGAGTGGTAGCACTGGGCAAGTGGGCACAGTATACGCTGTGAGCCTGACACATAAAAGCAGACTGATGTTTCACAGTCCAAAAAGTTTTTATTTTTTTAAATGTACACTTACACAACTATTAAACAAGATATGAGTGGTGGCACTGGGCAAGTGGGCACAGTATACGCTGTGAGCCTGACACATAAAAGCAGACTGATGTTTCACAGTCCAAAAAGTTTTTATTTTTTTAAATGTACACTTACACAACTATTAAACAAGATATGAGTGGTGGCACTGGGCAAGTGGGCACAGTTAACGCTGTGAGCCTGACACAAAAAAGCAGACTGATGTTTCATAGTCCAAAAAGTTTTTATTTTTTTAAATGTACACTTACACTACTATTAAACTAGATATGAGTGGTGGCACTGGGCAAGTGGGCCCAGTATAAGCTATGAGCCTGACACAAAAAAGCAGACTGATGTTTCACAGTCCAAAAAGTTTTTTTTTTTTTTTAAATGTACACTTACACTACTATTAAACAAGATATGAGTGGTGGCACTGGGCAAGTGGGCACAGTATAGGCTGTGAGCCGGGCACAAAAAAGCAGACTGATGTTTGACAGTCCAAAAAGTTTTTATTTTTTTAAATGTACACTTACACTACTATTAAAAAAGATATGAGTGGTGGCACTGGGCAAGTGGGCACAGTATACGCTGTGAGCCTGACACATAAAAGCAGACTGATGTTTCACAGTCCAAAAAGTTTTTATTTTTTTAAATGTACACTTACACTACTATTAAAAAAGATATGAGTGGTGGCACTGGGCAAGTGGGCACAGTATACGCTGTGAGCCTGACACAAAAAAGCAGGCAGGCAACTGCAATTAGATTACACTAGCAGACTGATGTTTCACAGTGAGAAAAAAGTTGTTTTTTTTTTAATTATTTACACTACTGTTACACCAGATATGAGTGGTGGCACTGGGCAAGTGGGCCTGGCACACACGCTGGCAGGCAGGCAGGCAACTGCAATTAGATTACACTAGCAGACTGATGTTTCACAGTCAAAAAAGTTTTTTTTTTTAAATTATTTACGCTACTGTTACACCAGATATGAGTGGTGGCACTGTTATACCAGATATGAGTGGTGGCACTGGGCAAGTGGGCCTGGCACAAACGCTGGCAGGCAGGCAACTGCAATTAGATTACACTAGCAGACAGTCAAAAAAGTTTTTTTGTTTTAAATTTACACTACTGTTAAACCAGATATGAGTGGTGGCACTGGGCAAGTGGGCACAGTATATGCTGTGAGCCTGGCACACACTCTGGCAGGCAGGCAACTGCAATTAGATTACACTAGCAGACTGATGTTTCATAGTCAAAAAAGTTTTTTTTTTTTTTAATTATTTACACTACTGTTACACCAGATATGAGTGATGGCACTGGGCAAGTGGGCCTAGCACACACGCTGGCAGGCAGGCAACTGCAATTAAATTACACTAGCAGACTGATGTTTCACAGTCAAAAAAGTTTTTTTTTTTTTTTAAATTATTTACACTACTGTTACACCAGATATGAGTGGTGGCACTGAGCAAGTGGGCCTGGCACACACGCTGGCAGGCAGGCAGGCAACTGCAATTAGATTACACTAGCAGACTGATGTTTCACAGTCAAAAAAGTTTTTTTTTTTTTTTAATTATTTACACTACTGTTAAACCAGATATGAGTGGTGGCACTGGGCAAGTGGGCCTGGCACACACGCTGGCAGGAAGGCAACTGCAATTAGATTACACTAGCAGACTGATGTTTCACAATCCAAAAAGTTTTTTGGTTTTTAAATGTACACTTACACTACTATTAAACAAGATATGAGTGGTGGCACTGGGCAAGTGGGCACAGTATACGCTGTGAGCCTGACACATAAAAGCAGACTGATGTTTCACAGTCCAAAAAGTTTTTATTTTTTTAAATGTACACTTACACTACTTACACTACTATTAAAAAAGATATGAGTGGTGGCACTGGGCAAGTGAGCACAGTATACGCTGTGAGCCTGACACATAAAAGCAGACTGATGTTTCACAGTCCAAAAAGTTTTTATTTTTTTAAATGTACACTTACACTACTATTAAACAAGATATGAGTGGTGGCACTGGGCAAGTCGGCCCAGTATAAGCTGTGAGCCTGACACAAAAAAGAAGACTGATGTTTCACAGTCCAAAAAGTTTTTTTTGTTTTTAAATGTACAATTACACTACTATTAAACAAGATATGAGTGGTGGCACTGGGCAAGTGGGCACAGTATAGGCTGTGAGCTGGGCACAAAAAAGCAGACTGATGTTTGAAAGTCCAAAAAAGACAGTCCAAAAAGTTTTTATTTTTTTAAATGTACACTTACACTACTATTAAACAAGATATGAGTGGTGCCACTGGCCAAGTGGGCACAGTATACGCTGTGAGCCTGGCACACACGCTGGCAGGCAGGCAACTGCAATTAGATTACACAAGCAGACTGATGTTTCACAGTCAAAAAAGTTTTTTTGTTTTAAATTTACACTACTGTTAAACCAGATATGAGTGGTGGCACTGGGCAAGTGGGCACAGTATACGCTGTGAGCCTGGCACGCACGTTGGCAGGCAGGCAGGCAACTGCAATTAGATTACACAAGTAGACTGATGTTTCACAGTCAAAAAAGTTTTTTTTTAAATTATTTACACTACTGTTACACCAGATATGAGTGGTGGCACTGGGCAAGTGGGCCTGGCTCACACGTTAGCAGGCAGGCAACTGCAATTAGATTACACTAGCAGACTGATGTTTCACATTGAGAAAAAAGTTTTTTTCTTAAATTATTTACACTACTGTTACACCAGATATGAGTGGTGGCACTGTTACACCAGATATGAGTGGTGGCACTGGGCAAGTGGGCCTGGCACACACGCTGGCAGGCAGGCAACTGCAATTAGATTACACTAGCAGACTGATGTTTCATAGTCAAAAAAGTTTTTTTTTTTTAATTATTTACACTACTGTTACACCAGATATGAGTGATGGCACTGGGCAAGTGGGCCTAGCACACACGCTGGCAGGCAGGCAACTGCAATTAGATTACACTAGCAGACTGATGTTTCACAGTCAAAAAAGTTTTTTTTTTTTTTTAATTATTTACACTACTGTTACACCAGATATGAGTGGTGGCACTGGGCAAGTGGGCCTGGCACACACGCTGGCAGGCAGGCAACTGCAATTAGATTACACTAGCAGACTGATGTTTCACAGTCAAAAAAGTTTTTTTGTTTTAAATTTACACTACTGTTAAACCAGATATGAGTGGTGGCACTGGGCAAGTGGGCACAGTATACGCTGTGAGCCTGGCACACACTCTGGCAGGCAGGCAACTGCAATTAGATTACACAAGCAGACTGATGTTTCACAGTCAAAAAAGTTTTTTTTTTAATTATTTACACTACTGTTACACCAGATATGAGTGGTGGCACTGGGCAAGTGGGCCTGGCTCACACGTTAGCAGGCAGGCAACTGCAATTAGATTACACTAGCAGACTGATGTTTCACAGTGAGAAAAAAGTTTTTTTTTTTTAAATTATTTACACTACTGTTACACCAGATATGAGTGGTGGCACTGGGCAAGTGGGCCTGGCACACACGCTGGCAGGCAGGCAACTGCAATTAGATTACACTAGCAGACTGATGTTTCACAGTCAAAAAAGTTTTTTTTTTTAATTATTTACACTACTGTTACACCAGATATGAGTGGTGGCACTGTTATACCAGATATGAGTGGTGGCACTGGGCAAGTGGGCCTGGCACAAACGCTGGCAGGCAGGCAACTGCAATTAGATTACACTAGCAGACTGATGTTTCATAGTCAAAAAAAGTTTTTTTTTTTTTAAATTATTTACACTACTGTTACACCAGATATGAGTGATGGCACTGGGCAAGTGGGCCTAGCACACACGCTGGCAGGCAGGCAACTGCAATTAAATTACACTAGCAGACTGATGTTTCACAGTCAAAAAAGTTTTTTTTTTTTTAAATTATTTACACTACTGTTACACCAGATATGAGTGGTGGCACTGGGCAAGTGGGCCTGGCACACACGCTGGCAGGCAGGCAACTGCAATTAGATTACACTAGCAGACTGATGTTTCACAGTCAAAAAAGTTTTTTTTTTTTTTAAATTATTTACACTACTGTTACACCAGATATGAGTGGTGGCACTGGGCAAGTGGGCCTGGCACACACGCTGGCAGGAAGGCAACTGCAATTAGATTACACTAGCAGACTGATGTTTCACAATCCAAAATGTTTTTTTGTTTTTAAATGTACACTTACACTACTATTAAACAAGATATGAGTGGTGGCACTGGGCAAGTGGGCACAGTATAGGCGGTGAGCCGGGCACAAAAAAGCAGACTGATGTTTGACAGTCCAAAAAGTTTTTATTTTTTTAAATGTACACTTACACTACTATTAAAAAAAGATATGAGTGGTGGCACTGGGCAAGTGGGCACAGTATACGCTGTGAGCCTGACACATAAAAGCAGACTGATGTTTCACAGTCCAAAAAGTTTTTATTTTTTTAAATTTACACTTACACTACTATTAAAAAAGATATGAGTGGTGGCACTGGGCAAGTGAGCACAGTATACGCTGTGAGCCTGACACATAAAAGCAGACTGATGTTTCACAGTCCAAAATGTTTTTATTTTTTTTAAATGTACACTTACACTACTATTAAACAAGATATGAGTGGTGGCACTGGGCAAGTCGGCCCAGTATAAGCTGTGAGCCTGACACAAAAAAGAAGACTGATGTTTCACAGTCCAAAAATTTTTTTTTGTTTTTAAATGTACAATTACACTACTATTAAACAAGATATGAGTGGTGGCACTGGGCAAGTGGGCACAGTATAGGCTGTGAGCCGGGCACAAAAAAGCAGACTGATGTTTGACAGTCCAAAAAAGACAGTCCAAAAAGTTTTTATTTTTTTAAATGTACACTTACACTACTATTAAACAAGATATGAGTGGTGCCACTGGCCAAGTGGGCACAGTATACGCTGTGAGCCTGGCACACACGTTGGCAGGCAGGCAACTGCAATTAGATTACACAAGCAGACTGATGTTTCACAGTCAAAAAAGTTTTTTTGTATTAAATTTACACTACTGTTAAACCAGATATGAGTGGTGGCACTGGGCAAGTGGGCACAGTATACGCTGTGAGCCTGGCACGCACGTTGGCAGGCAGGCAACTGCAATTAGATTACACAAGCAGACTGATGTTTCACAGTCAAAAAAGTTTTTTTTAAAATTATTTACACTACTGTTACACCAGATATGAGTGGTGGCACTGGGCAAGTGGGCCTGGCTCACACGTTAGCAGGCAGGCAACTGCAATTAGATTACACTAGCAGACTGATGTTTCACATTGAGAAAAAAGTTTTTTTTTTTTAAATTATTTACACTACTGTTACACCAGATATGAGTGGTGGCACTGTTACACCAGATATGAGTGGTGGCACTGGGCAAGTGGGCCTGGCACACACGCTGGCAGGCAGGCAACTGCAATTAGATTACACTAGCAGACTGATGTTTCATAGTCAAAAAAGTTTTTTTTTTTTTTAATTATTTACACTACTGTTACACCAGATATGAGTGATGGCACTGGGCAAGTGGGCCTAGCACACACGCTGGCAGGCAGGCAGGCAACTGCAATTAGATTACACTAGCAGACTGATGTTTCACAGTCAAAAAAGTTTTTTTTTTTTTTAAATTATTTACACTACTGTTACACCAGATATGAGTGGTGGCACTGGGCAAGTGGGCCTGGCACACACGCTGGCAGGCAGGCAACTGCAATTAGATTACACTAGCAGACTGATGTTTCACAGTCAAAAAAGTTTTTTTTTTTAAATTATTTACACTACTGTTATACCAGATATGAGTGGTGGCACTGGGCAAGTGGGCCTGGCACACACGTTAGCAGGCAACTGCAATTAGATTACACAAGCAGACTGATGTTTCACAGTCAAAAAAGTTTTTTTTTTAATTATTTACACTACTGTTACACCAGATATGAGTGGTGGCACTGGGCAAGTGGGCCTGGCACACACGCTGGCAGGCAGGCAACTGCAATTAGATTACACCATCAGACTGATGTTTCACAGTCAAAAAAGTTTTTTTTTTAAATTATTTACACTACTGTTACACCAGCTATGAGTGGTGGCACTGGGCAAGTGGGCCTGGCACACACGCTGGCAGGCAGGCAACTGCAATTAGATTACACTAGCAGACTGATGTTTCACAGTCAAAATTTTTTTTTTTTTAAATTATTTACACTACTGTTACACCAGATATGAGTGGTGGCACTGGGCAAGTGGACCTGGCACACACGCTAGCAGGCAGGCAACTGCGATTAGATTACACTAGCAGACTGATGTTTCACAGTCAAAAAAGTTTTTGTTTTTTTTAAATATTTACATTACTGTTACACCAGATATGAGTGGTGGCACTGGGCAAGTGGGCCTGGCACACACGCTGGCAGGCAGGCAACTGCAATTAGATTTCACTAGCAGACTGATGTTTCACAGTCAAAAAAGTTTTTTTTTTAAATTATTTACACTACTGTTACACCAGATATGAGTGGTGGCACTGGGCAAGTGGGCCTGGCACACACGCGGGCAGGCAGGCAACTGCAATTATATTACACTAGCAGACTGATGTTTCACAGTCAAAAAAGTTTTTTTTTTATTATTATTTACACTACTGTTACACCAGATATGAGTGGTGGCACTGGGCAAGTGAGCGTGGCACACATGCTGGCAAGCAGGCAACTGCAATTAGATTACACTAGCAGACTGATGTTTCACAGTCAAAAAAGTTTTTTTTTTTTAATTATTTACACTACTGTTACAGCAGATAATAGTGGTGGCACTGGGCAAGTGGGCCTAGCACACACGCTGGCAGGCAGGCAGGCAACTGCAATTAGATTACACTAGCAGACTGATGTTTCACAGTCAAAAAAGTTTTTTTTTTTTTTTTAACTATTTACACTACTGTTACACCAGATATGAGTGGTGGCACTGGGCAAGTGGGCCTGGCACACACGCTGGCAGGCAGGCAACTGCAATTAGATTACACTAGCAGACTGATGTTTCACAATCAAAAAAGTTTTTTTTTTAAATTATTTACACTACTGTTATACCAGATATGAGTGGTGGCACTGGGCAAGTGGGCCTGGCACACACGTTAGCAGGCAACTGCAATTAGATTACACAAGCAGACTGATGTTTCACAGTCAAAAAAGTTTTTTTTTTAATTATTTACACTACTGTTACACCAGATATGAGTGGTGGCACTGGGCAAGTGGGCCTGGCACACACGCTGGCAGGCAGGCAACTGCAATTAGATTACACCATCAGACTGATGTTTCACAGTCAAAAAAGTTTTTTTTTTAAATTATTTACACTACTGTTACACCAGCTATGAGTGGTGGCACTGGGCAAGTGGGCCTGGCACACACGCTGGCAGGCAGGCAACTGCAATTAGATTACACTAGCAGACTGATGTTTCACAGTCAAAAATTTTTTTTTTTTAAATTATTTACACTACTGTTACACCAGATATGAGTGGTGGCACTGGGCAAGTGGACCTGGCACACACGCTAGCAGGCAGGCAACTGCGATTAGATTACACTAGCAGACTGATGTTTCACAGTCAAAAAAAGTTTTTGTTTTTTTTAAATATTTACATTACTGTTACACCAGATATGAGTGGTGGCACTGGGCAAGTGGGCCTGGCACACACGCTGGCAGGCAGGCAACTGCAATTAGATTTCACTAGCAGACTGATGTTTCACAGTCAAAAAAGTTTTTTTTTTAAATTATTTACACTACTGTTACACCAGATATGAGTGGTGGCACTGGGCAAGTGGGCCTGGCACACACGCGGGCAGGCAGGCAACTGCAATTATATTACACTAGCAGACTGATGTTTCACAGTCAAAAAAGTTTTTTTTTTATTATTATTTACACTACTGTTACACCAGATATGAGTGGTGGCACTGGGCAAGTGAGCGTGGCACACATGCTGGCAAGCAGGCAACTGCAATTAGATTACACTAGCAGACTGATGTTTCACAGTCAAAAAAGTTTTTTTTTTTTAATTATTTACACTACTGTTACAGCAGATAATAGTGGTGGCACTGGGCAAGTGGGCCTAGCACACACGCTGGCAGGCAGGCAGGCAACTGCAATTAGATTACACTAGCAGACTGATGTTTCACAGTCAAAAAAGTTTTTTTTTTTTTTTTAATTATTTACACTACTGTTACACCAGATATGAGTGGTGGCACTGGGCAAGTGGGCCTGGCACACACGCTGGCAGGCAGGCAACTGCAATTAGATTACACTAGCAGACTGATGTTTCACAGTCAAAAAAGTTTTTTTTTTTAAATTATTTACACTACTGTTATACCAGATATGAGTGGTGGCACTGGGCAAGTGGGCCTGGCACACACGTTAGCAGGCAACTGCAATTAGATTACACAAGCAGACTGATGTTTCACAGTCAAAAAAGTTTTTTTTTTAATTATTTACACTACTGTTACACCAGATATGAGTGGTGGCACTGGGCAAGTGGGCCTGGCACACACGCTGGCAGGCAGGCAACTGCAATTAGATTACACCATCAGACTGATGTTTCACAGTCAAAAAAGTTTTTTTTTTTAATTATTTACACTACTGTTACACCAGCTATGAGTGGTGGCACTGGGCAAGTGGGCCTGGCACACACGCTGGCAGGTAGGCAACTGCAATTAGATTACACTAGCAGACTGATGTTTCACAGTCAAAATTTTTTTTTTTTTAAATTATTTACACTACTGTTACACCAGATATGAGTGGTGGCACTGGGCAAGTGGACCTGGCACACACGCTAGCAGGCAGGCAACTGCGATTAGATTACACTAGCAGACTGATGTTTCACAGTCAAAAAAGTTTTTGTTTTTTTTAAATATTTACATTACTGTTACACCAGATATGAGTGGTGGCACTGGGCAAGTGGGCCTGGCACACACGCTGGCAGGCAGGCAACTGCAATTAGATTTCACTAGCAGACTGATGTTTCACAGTCAAAAAAGTTTTTGTTTTTTTTAAATTATTTACACTACTGTTACACCAGATATGAGTGGTGGCACTGGGCAAGTGGACCTGGCACACACGCTAGCAGGCAGGCAACTGCGATTAGATTACACTAGCAGACTGATGTTTCACAGTCAAAAAAGTTTTTGTTTTTTTTAAATTATTTACACTACTGTTACACCAGATATGAGTGGTGGCACTGGGCAAGTGGGCCTGGCACACACGCGGGCAGGCAGGCAACTGCAATTATATTACACTAGCAGACTGATGTTTCACAGTCAAAAAAGTTTTTTTTTTATTATTATTTACACTACTGTTACACCAGATATGAGTGGTGGCACTGGGCAAGTGAGCGTGGCACACATGCTGGCAAGCAGGCAACTGCAATTAGATTACACTAGCAGACTGATGTTTCACAGTCAAAAAAGTTTGTTTTTTTTAATTATTTACACTACTGTTACAGCAGATAATAGTGGTGGCACTGGGCAAGTGGGCCTAGCACACACGCTGGCAGGCAGGCAACTGCAATTAGATTACACTAGCAGACTGATGTTTCACAGTCAAAAAAGTTTTTTTTTTTTAATTATTTACACTACTGTTACACCAGATATGAGTGGTGGCACTGGGCAAGTGGGCCTGGCACACACGCTAGCAGGCAGGCAACTGCTATTAGATTACACTAGCAGACTGATGTTTCACAGTCAAAACATTTTATTTTTTTTAATTATTTACACTACTTTTACACCAGATATTAGTGGTGGCACTGGGCAAGTGGCTTGGCAGGCAAGCAACTGCAATTAGATTACACAGGGAAAAAAATGATGTTTGCTTATATCCCTGTGTGTATTTATCAAAACTCAGGGCCAGTTCAAAGCAAAAAGATTATGATCAGCAGTTTTTAAATGTTTATAATTAGATCAAATATCCACATTCAAAATTTCAAATGTAACATTCGATTTAACAAATACTATTCAGAAGTTCAATAGTTCAAGGGGTAGGGGATTTATTAAATTGATACATAATAGATACAAATATATCAATTTAAAAGTTTCTTTTTTGAATATTGCATAATTTGAATATTACATTTAAAGAGAGCATTAGAAATACTATTTTAAATTATTATAAATACATTAATTCTAATTTTTCAAATTCGAATATTGCATAATCGAATTATTAGAAAAAATTGAATATTTCATTTAAGGAAAGCATTAGAAATACTATTACATTAAACAAATGTTAGAATGTCGTACAAACATTCGAAATTTGAAATGAATGAATGTGTCAAAATTCATTTCATTTTTCAAATGTTGTAAAACATTCGCCCATCCCTAATTACGAGTGGCAAACTAACTTTAGTGCAAGAGTAATATGGGGTATTTCAGTGGCGTCACTAGCGGGCGCGGGGGTGTGTGGACCGCACCTGGGTGACACCCTCCAGGGCGTGACACCACCAGCCAGAGTTTTTTATTTTTTATTTTATTGAAATTCAAAGAAATACAATGTAGAGATGCATAGATTTTTTTTTTTTATTAGAGGGGCCAGCAGTTGTTAACATTAGTGGGACTGGGGAAGTTGTAGACACTTAATTTTTTTGCCCCTTGAGCCCGTGCCGCAATTTCCACAAATAGTTTTCCCGACTGCTTTTGCTTATTTGTACTTTGCTCCTCCCCTGCCCAATTTCACTATGAATGTTGTGGGCATGCTGTGGGGCTTGCAAAGTTGTGCTGCTAGCCTAAACCTGCCTACCTATCTGTGCTCACTGCTCAGTGACGTGTGGAGCAGTGGAGTCACTCACTGCTGTGCTGTCGCTCTAAATGGCAACCGGGAAAAATGTGAGGGGGATGCCTGGCACTTGACCGCATGACTGTCTGACACTGTCTTTAAAGTGAAGGAGCCACGTATTGTGCCCACCAGACCGGTACGCCGGTATGGTTACAGGTACCGGGTACGGTTACAGGAAACTAAGTGCACACTGAAGAGGTAGGTGGGGAGGGCGGGGGTCTGGGGGTGGGCAGAGTGAAGAGGTGATTGGCCGTAAGAAGCGGTAGACACGCGGCCTGGGGCTGTGCACTGACAGACTTGTCAGACTAAGTTAGAGTGCACCTTTTATCTTTCATTTGATGCTCTGCTAAACCAGGGAGCAGCTCTAGACATGAGCTTTATAGTTAATGCAGTGCAGTTTACATATTTTGTATGTCTGTGTGTCTGAGTGTTTTTGTGTGTGTGTGCCTGAGTGTATTTGTGTGTGTGCCTGAGTGTTTTTGTGTGTGTCTGAGTGTTTTTGTGTGTGCTTATCTGAGTTTGTTTCCGAGTGTTTGTGTGTGCATCTGAGTGTGTTTTTATGTGTGTCTGAGTGTGTGTGTGTCTGAGTGTTTGTTTGTGTGTGTCTGCTCTCTGTCCATTGGAGAAGTTTGCCTTTTCTATGAAATTATCTTGCTGTAAAATAAAAAAACATTACTAGGGGGTGACCCCATAACTTACCGCACCCGGTGACACCAACCCTAGTGACGCCACTGGGGTATTTTGCGGCTCTTTGCGTACGTATTATGAGTCAAAAGTAAACATGTTCGCTTGAGCACAATCAAATTTAATGTGCATTGGGTTAGCGTGACTTCAGAGCTCTGATAAACTGTTTCCCGAGACAAAAAAGTTACATAAAAACATCAAAATAAATTTAACAGTATGTTACACTCATCATAACACTGTCTGGTAAAAAAAAAGATCTAAAAAAATTGCATTAAAAAGCTATTAGGGCTTTTAAGGGCGTTATACAGATATATATATATATATATATATATATATATATATATATATATATATATATATATATATATATATATATATATATATATATATATGTTCATTGGAGCCCTTTGCAGTCAAACACCCCAAAACATGGAAAAGCATTTGTATTCAATATTAATATTTAATAATGGCTTTAACTATGTATTTTACATTCCAATGTTCTTCCCATTTGGGAATAAAAGTATTTTTAAATAGATATTCTTTTATATATATATATATATATATATATATATAATGGAAACAGATGCAAATGACAGCTTGATAAATCGGCCCCTATGGGGTCAATTTATTAATGTGCGCGCGGACATGATACGATGTAGCATATCATGTCCGCCGCACATCGATAAATGCCAACAGCATACGCTGTCGGCATTTATTATTGCACCGGCAGTTCTTGTGAACTGCTGGTGCAATGCGGCCCTCTGCAGATTTACGGCCAATGTGCAGCTAGCAGGGGGTGTCAATCAACCCGATCGTATTCGATCAGGTTGATTTCTGTCCGCTGCCTCAGAGCAGGCAGACAGGTTATGGAGCAGCGGGCATCAAGCTACATACAGAGCTTAATACATTGACCCCTATCACTCAGCTGTAAGATGTGGAAAAAAAAACAGTATTCATTTTTTTTAGGGATATCCATATCTTGAGAACTACTGACGTTAGGAGCAAGAAATTTGGCACGTAAACTTACTTTACATTAATGAAGACTTTAAATTATATTTTTTACTTTTCTAACATCTAATGGTAAACCACGTTTATTTTTAAAGGACAGTCTAAATACCAATTTTCAAGTCTGTAACAACTTTGTTTTTTGAGATATAGGTATCCTCATAATTTACCCCCCTTTTTTTAACCCCCCTGTATGACGCTGGTCGTTATGCCCTTAAGGACTTGTACGTCGCTGCAGTCCTGGGCTTCTCCTTGCCGCGATCTCACTCAAAATAGCAAGATTGCACTATTTCTGCAGAAATAGATTTGCATCGGACAGCGGTGGTGCCAAACGGTGGGTGGGAGCGTAAGGAGGGAGGCGGGTGGGCGGCCCATTGCTGGTGGGAGGAGGGAGAAGACGGGGTGAGGTGGGAGGAGGGCGGGACCGCTACACAGCAGGGGAAAAAAAAAATAAGACCCGGGAAGTGAGATGGAAGGAGGGAAGGAAGGGCAATAAGAGGGATCCTTTGTGGGATCCATTGAGGGAAAGGGATTTGGGAGGGGGTAGGGTACAAAAATCTGCCTAATTTGCAGCAAACTGTGTATCTAAGATGGCATCAAATAGGTAGAGGGGGAGGGTTAGAGAGCTGTTTGGAGGGGATCAGGGAGGTTGGGGGGTAAAAAGGGAATCATACACTGCAGAAAATATTTAAAATATATATATATATATTAAAAAAGCAACCTTTTATTTTAGCACTGGCAGACTTTCAGCCAGTACTTAAGATGGGGGTGACAATTGTGGGGTGGGGGAGGGAAGAAAGCTGTTTGAGAGTGGTCAGGGAGGGATCAGGTGGTGGGATGTGTCAGGTGGGAGGGTGATCTCTATACTAAAGCTAAAATTAACCCTACAAGCTACCTAATTAACCCCATCACTGCTGGGCATAATACAAGTGTGGTGCGCAGCGGCATTTAGTGGCCTTCTAATTACTAAAAAGCAATGCCATATATGTCTGCTATTTCTGAACAAAGGCGATACCAGAGAAGAATTTACAACCATTTGTGCCATGATTGCACAAGCTGTTTGTAAATAATTTCAGTGAGAAACCTAAAATTGTGAAAAAGTTAGCGATTTTTTTATTTGATCGCATTTGGTGGTGAAATGGTGGCATGAAATATACAAAAATGGGCCTAGATCAATACTTTGGGTTGCCTTCTAAAAAAAATATATATATAGTTTTAATAGGTAAATATAAAAAAATGGCTCTATTTCTGTTTAAATGTAGTGATAGCAAAAATGCTAAAAATGCTCTGGTCTTTTGGGGAAGTTTTTGTCTGAAATGCTCGGTCCTTAAGGGGTTAAAGCGATACTAAACCCAAATAATAGAACATGCAATTTTAAATAACCCGTCTAGATTGTAAGTTCCCACGTGAATAGGGCCCTCAATTCCCAATGTATTTATCTGTAAAACTTTGTGTCTTATCGTATTGTTTCTCCACTGTACTGTTATCCTTGTACCCATGGGCAGCGCTGCGGAATCTGTCGGCGCTTTATAAATAAAGAATGCAAATAATAACTTTCTATTTTACTCCTATTATCAATTTTTCTTCATTCTCTTGATATATTTATTTGAAAAAGCAAGAATAAAATATTTGGAGCTGGCCCATTTTACGTTAAGAACCTGGGTTGGTCTTGCTGATTGGATGGCTAAATGTAGCCACCAATTAGCAAGCCCTATTTAGGGTACTGGACCAAAAATAGGCCAGCTCCAAAGCTTTCATTCCTGCTTTTTAAAATAAAGATATCAAGAGAACAAAGAAAAATGTATAATAGGAGTAAATAAGAAAGTTGGTTAAAACTACATGCTCTATCTGAATCATGAAAGAAAATATTTGGGTTTACTATCCCTTTAAGTGGATTTTCCGGAAATGGTAAAACACTTGTTTCTTTATTTTTAAAGGAGAATCCAAATACCAATTTTCACTTCTGTAACATCTTCGGTTTTTGAGATATAGGTATCCTCATAGACACCCCCCCCCTTTTCACCCCCTTTAAGTGGATTTTCCGGAAATAGTAAAACACATGTTTTTCTTTATATTTAAGGAAAATCTAAATACCAATTTTCACTTCTGTAACATCTTTGGTTTTTGAGATATAGGTATCCTCATAAATCCCATCCCCCCTTTTCATCCCCTTTAAGTGGATTTTCCGGAAATAGTAAAACACGTGTTTCTTTATATTTAAAGGAGAATCTAAATACCAATTTTCACGTCTGTAACATCTTTGGTTTTTGAGATATAGGTATCCTCATAAAAAAAATGTCATTTCCAAAAACCTTTCCTAAGTGGATGCCTACGTCATAAAAACAACATACCATCCAAATTTCACGTTCCTAGGTTAAATGGTTTAAGCTGGACGTTGATGAGTTAGTTGGTCAGGACATTTTCTTTTATTTATATATACCGTATGTGTGTGCATAGCTATATATTTAACCTCTTAAGGACATATGACGGAATTTTTCCGTCATAAAACAATTAAGCAAACTGAAAGCTGTGTCCTAAAAGGGTTAACCAATAAATCAACATATATATATATATATATATATATATATATATATATATATATATATTGAACAAAAGGTATTTTGAAAGTGGTTGCTGTGAAGAACACGGAAACCACTGGAAGGCGCTATAAATCGCAGTACACTAGTGAAGCTGCTGTATATGTGTAAAAAATGACTAACAGGGTGAACCCTCAAACCTGTCTGCCAATTTAAAAATATATACAAAACAAGATTAATACACACTTCACGGTGCTAAACTTAATCCGAATTCAGTTTGTTACATATGGGGCGCGATCCGATAAACGTCGTAGTTTGCGGCGCAAACGAGGGAACCCGCGGCGCCCGCAGTTTCAGCTCGCAACTCTAGCTATCCAATATTCAGCGCCGTCAGATGCTAAACTGGCGTAAGTAGGAAAAACTGGCGAGCAGGCAAAATGTGCGCAAATACACATTTTAGTCGTCCCAAGTACTTGCGCCAGTATTTTGTTCACGTAAACTCTCAATAAAGTGTAGTTTTATGCAAATTAGCCTACGACTCGTAAAAAATAACGCCAGTTCTAAGAGATGCGCCACGTAATGATGAGATTCAAAATTCATACTTAAACCCCTGCGCAGCCGCCATTTTCTTTAGTGTGTTTGGTTGGTTCTTGGAGCTACAGCACACTACAGTGAGTAGGAGAAAGTCGTTAGAGTAGAGAGAGAGGCGCATTGCATAATATTTAGTTAGGTTGGATTTGGTGGATTTGATAAGCTTGTACATTTACTGTCACTTTTTTACATATTGCACACATTTTGCATACACACATATACAAAATACACAACACTTTTTTTTCTAACACCTTACACATTTTATTTATCTTTTACAGTTTGAAAGGCTGAGTGTTTGGTTGTGATTGTGTGTGATTGAAGTGGGAGTGAGTGTGAGTGTGTGAGTGTGTGTAGTGTGAGTATGTCAGGGAGAGCTAGGGCTGGGGGAGGAGGGAAGGGGAGTTGCAGGGAGAGGATTATGGACAGGAGGAGCAGCAGGGTCCTCGTCAGGGAGTGAGCGGAGTGGGGAGAGGGAGAGCCAGAAGGGAGGATGGGAGTGGGGTTGCCCCAAGGCCAGGCACACTCAGAAGAGGGATAGAGGGTGCACATGGGGATAGAAGGGGGGAGGAGGGAGAGGATAGGGAGGAACCCACACCAGGGACATCCCAGGGAGGGAGCCAGGCGGCCCAGGATGAGGAGCGTATGAGGTGTCCTAACTTCACTTTTGCAGAAAACCTCGCTCTAGTCCAGGCTGTCCTAGAGAACCATACTGCCCTCTTTGGACAAGAGAAGGGCAAAGGAGTTGCCCGTAGGCGTAAAGATGCCTGGCAGAAGGTGGTGGAGGCCGTTAATTGTGTGTCCCAACAGAGGAGGAATGTGGATGGCCTAAAGAAGAGGTGGAATGATTGTAAGAGGAGAGTTAAGGAGAAGATGGGCCAGGAAGCAATGTCCCAGAGGGCAACAGGAGGTGGGCCTCACTATGAGGCGTAATACAACGAGTGGCAGGAGCTGATTCGTAGGTCCCTGAGCGTCACAGCAGTCCGTGGACTTCCAGGGGCTCGTGACTCAGGGATTGCAACATCAGCGCAGCATGCTGGTCAGTAACATCCCACACACCAGTATTATATGTATTTGAGTTATAACATCCTATATTGTCACACATTCATGTACACAATAAGGAGCATGGTATTTTGCCTACTAACAACAAAATATACAATGAGATTTAACATTAAAGGGACATGAAACCAAATAATTTTATTTCATTATTCAGATAGAGAATACAGTTTTCAACAACATCCCAATTTACTTCTATTATCTATTTTTCATCATTATTTTCATAATCTTAGTTTATTACATATCAATGCACATGGGTGAGGCAATCACACGAGGCATTGATGTGCAGCCACCAATCATCAGCTTATGAGCCTATCTAGAAATGCTTTTCAGCTAAGAATATCAAGAGAATGAAGCAAATTAGCTAATGGAAGTAAATTACAAAGTTGTTTAAAATTGCATGCTCGGCTAGCTGAATCATGAAAGAATAAAAATGGGTTGCATGTCCATTTAATGCTACTTAATACATTGAAATTCATGATATGAGGTGGAATAGTGAAATACTAACATGTCTCAGAGTAACACAGGCCACAAGCCACATGTAGAGTTTTCAGTAAATGGACACTATAGTCATCACAACCATAGTGTCACTTAAAGAACACATTTTCTCCATCACTGACATGTACACAGAACTATTGTATGAAGCACATACATGTATACTTTGCATATTAAAACCCATCATATCACAAATCTCAATGTGCACATGCATGTTATAGAGTTTGACATGAGAATGTGGATAGGCCCTAGCATGTACATTGTATACCCACATGGATATATATCTGACTGTACTAATCCCTCTCATCATTTGACTCCTCCACAGAACCTCCAGTCACCAGGGTGCCAACGCCCATGCATCCCCCTCCAACACCGGAACAAAGTATTTCTCCACCTCGACCACCAGTCCGGAGAGTCCAGCAGGAGTATGCCAGGCATGACCTGGGTTGGACTGCCTCAATTGAGAATCCCAATGTTATGCCGCCAGCATTACAGGAGGATACCTGGCAGGAGCCCTGGCCGGAGGAATATTCCTTTGGCTTGGAGGGGGAGCCAAGCCATCCCCGAAGGGTAGATGTCTTTACCCCCCCAAGAATATCATGCCACTCAGGGATTCTACCAGCAGGCTGAGTGGATGCACACCAGCAGCCAATGCGACTATCAGTTCATCCGGACATCTGCACCATTGGCAGCAGTTGGAAGAGCTCCACCAGCTGAAATTCCTCGCCCTGCACCACCAGCTGAGATTCCGGGGCCTGCACCCCCAGCTGAGATTCCGGGGCCTGCACCCCCAGCTGAGATTCCGGGGCCTGCGTCACCAGCTGATGATTGAGAAATGGAACCGGTGCCTATAGTCCCTGCTGGGGAAGAGCCCATGGATCCACTGACTTCTGCCATGGGTGAAGAATACATTTCCCTACAGAGGAGGCAAACATTGACCTGTGAGAGTCTCACGTCAACCTGCGAGAGAATGCAGAGGGACCAACGCAGGTTTTATAGGAGCCAACAGCGATTACAACAGCGTTCCATTGAGCTGCAAAGGGACATGGCAGCATCTGTAACTGCTATGGTACAAAACCAATCGCAAATGCTGAGAGTCATTTCTGACATGCAAATCCAGAGTGACAACAGATGGAGGGAACAGAACCAACTGTTGGGTGTGTTGGTGGAGCATTTCACCCACCAGCAGGATATCGCCTCAAGCATCTCATCTGTGACCAGCACTCCTACTGGATCCACACAACCCAGGAGAGGCAGGAGACCCACTCCAGGCCCCTCAGCCCCCTCATCTAAGAGGCCTAAAAGAAAATAAATCTTGTTCTATTTCATCCTAAATATTGTCCTCTGTTATTTACCATATAATTGTCATCCACATCCATGTGAGGTGTGTTTTAGTACAGTAATATTGTTAAAACATATAATAATACCTGTGTTGAAATGGGCCAAAAAGGTATTATTATCATGTTTCTGACATATTCCTGTTCGATAAACCACATCACATAGTTGTGTATGAACGGTACATATAGTAATATTCACTTCTAAGATGTAAATCAAGGTTTCACACATCCAATATAAATTGACACGTGGGTATATATAACTAATAATGTATTTACAGAAGGTGTGAACATAAGGTATAAATATCCATTATCCTCATTCTTAATGATAGTCAATAAATCATAGTGAACTAAACATGAATGAAACAAATGAGAAATATACAGTAATTAGGGTTGTTAAAGGGACATGAAAGCAAAATGTTTTCTTTCATGATTTGTAAAGAGCAGACAATTATAAACAACTTTCTAATTTGCTTCTATTATTTATGTTGCTTCATTCTATTGATATTCTTTGCTGAAAAGCATATCTAGATATGCTTGGTAGCTGCTGATTAGTAGCTGGATATAGATGCCTCCTGTGATTGTTTCACTGTGTGCATTGCTATGTCTTCATTAAAGGATATCTAAAGAATAAATCAAAATAGGTAATAGAAGTAAATTGGAAGGTTTTTTAAAATTATATTCTCTATCCTTAATCATGAAAGAAAATGTTTGGGTATATTGTCCCTTTAAGGGAAGGGGGTTGGGATGTAGTAGTTTCACTTACATGCAGTGGAAATCCGAAGTGTGTAATTCTGCAAGACATGATATATACACATTCAATGGTTGGTGAGGTACTGTCAAACATCATAATACATGTGAATGTTACGGTTTACTGTACTTATGAATAAGTAACTTACAGGTGAAGTATTCCCGGATGACATAATCCCTCACTTCATTCCCCCTCAGTGTCCCCCTGTCCACATCCTCAGGTACAGGAACCAGCTGCTGCTGCTGCTCTGGGTCAATGTCCCCCAACAAACGTGTGTCCACAGCAATGTTGTGTAGAATACAGCAAGCATTGACAATGGAACACACTTTGTTGGGGTTATACTGTAGTGCTCCGCCTGTAACATCCAGACACCTGAACCTGGTTTTTAATAGGCCAAAGCTCCTTTCAATGACATTCCTTGTTCTTATGTGTGCCTCCTGGTACCTGAGTTGTGGCTCTGTAATGGGGTGCACCAAGGGGGTTAATAGCCATGGTCTGCAGCCGTACCCTGCGTCACCTGTCATGTAACATATGTATTTGGATTACTACAGGTACATCATGTGCTTTAAAGGGACACAACATGAATTTCATATAAAAGATAGATTTAATAAAAACATTAAATTTGTGCATTATAAGCAATCTACTTTTATGCCAGTATTAGTCTAGACCAAAAATCTATTTTAAAGGACCAGTCAACACAGTAGATTTTCATTATCAAAAAATGCAAGATAACAAGACAATGCAATAGCACTTAGTCTAATATCAAAGTTATTTTTTATGACAATTTAAAATGTTATGTATTTTGAAACTCCCCCTGTACCATGTGACATCCATCAGCCATTCACAAATGCATACACACTTATTCTTGCACATGCTCAGTATAAAAAGATACAAATACTGTGCACATTTTGTTAATGGAAGTAATTTGGAGAGTTTATTAAAATTAAAAGTCCTATCTGAATAATGAAAGTGCAATTTATACTAGACTGTCCCTTTAATAAGAACCTGCAATTTTTATCAGCTTTATAATTTACTTCGATTAGATCATTTTCTCCATTCTATAGATAACTTTTGCTGACAAGCATATTAGATATGCTAATTAGCTGCTGATTGGTGGCTGCACATAGAAGCCTCATATGATTGGCTCATCTATGTGCATTGCTATTTTTTCCAAAAAAGATATCTAAAGAATAATTAAAATGAGATAATAGAAGTGAATTGTAATGCTGTTTAACATTGTATTCTCTATCTGAAACATGAGATTATAATTTGTGTTTAGTGTCCCTTTAGTAGAAATATACAGACAGAATGAAGGTACTCACCAAGCAGCCATCCTCCAGAGAGTGTTCCATTTTCAAACATATTGAATAAGGAGGTCTGGCGCAGGATGTAGGAATCATGTGCACTCCCTGGGAAGCCTGCATACACATGTAAGAATTTCAGATTGGTATCGCAGACCATCTGGCAATTCAATGAGTGAAACCCTTTCCTGTTAATATAGAGGATTGTCTCCTCATGTGGGGCCACGATACGCACATGTGTGCAATCAATTGCCCCCATGACATTGGGAATACCCCCCAGTCGATAGAAGCCTTGTTTAAGACGGTTCCATTCCTGGGGGGTACGGGGGAAATGAATGTATTGTTGTGTCTGGTTATCTAGAGCAGTCAAAACCTCCCCTAGAATCCTGGAGAAGGTAGACTGCGCTAGGCCAGACACAAGCCCCTCTGTTGACTGGTATGAGCCGGTTGCCAGGAAGTGTACAACACACAACAGCTTCTGCATACCAGTCAGAGCTCGGTTCCTATACGCTTGAGGGTCAATATCATCCTTCAAGACCTCATATAGGTTATTGAGGCTTGCAGAAGTCAAACGATACTTTTCCCTGACCTCCACTTCTGTCATCCCAAACAGGGTGACCCTAACCCTGTGTACCCTTGGTGCTCTTCCCCTCTGCTGATGCCTTCGTCTTATAGGCCCTGCTGGCCTATGGCCAGCTGCAGCAACAGCAGCATGGGGAGCACCAGGAACAGGGACAACAGCAGGAGGAGCAGGGAGGGCAGCAGCAGCAGCTGGAGGAGGGACAGCTACAGCACCATGACCAGGGACCTCAGCAGCAGGGATACCATCCAAAACAGGGGCTTGTAGGGGTTCCAGCACCCCTTGTGCCCCACGACACTGTCTCACTCTAAATGCAATATACTGCAAGGGAAACATGGTGGCTAATGAGGGTGTGCATTTGCAGGTGTTTTAAGGCTGCAGGTGAGAGGTTGTGCTGTTTGTGACTGGTTTGACAAACTTGCAGGGGCAGGAATAATAAATGCTTTTAAGAGGTTAACTATTTGTGAACAAGCTGCTGCTATGTATATTGTTAAGCATGCATTTGTTAGGCCTTCAGAGAGTTACGTTGGTTTCTAAGTCAGTGCAAGGGTTCCTGCGCCTTCATTTTGTGGCGAGCTGAGAATGGAGTAGATTTTCTGAAATCTGCGCGCGTAAGTCCTTACGCCGTATATTGGATAGCAAATTGCGCGTGTTTTGTATGTCAGTCTATGGGCGACGCCAGAAATCTACGCGCGTAACTTCTAGCTTACACCGTATATAGGATACCAAACCTGCGCAAATATTGGCGTCGCCAACTTTTGCGGGCGACGATTTTTATCGGATCGACCCCTAGATGTCTGAATTTGGTTCAAATTGGCAATATCTTTAAGAGTAGGTACACTTAAACTAGAGAAATATATTGATGATAAATACAATCGCCTAGATTACAAGTTTTGTCGGTAAAGACCTGCGGTGCTAATGAGCCTTTTTTTTTCCAGCGCACACTTTAAACAACGCTGGTATTACAAGTTTTCTGAATGGCTGCGTTACCCTCAGAAAAGTGAGTGTTGAGCAAATTTAGCGCCACTTCTACCTGTAATACCAGCGTTGCTTACGGTAGAGGTAAGCTGGCAAAACGTGCTTGTGCACGATTTTCCAATAGGAAACAATGGGGCTGAGCTGGCTTGAAAAAAACCTAACACCTGCAAAAAAGCAGCGTTCAGCTCCTAACGCAGCCCCATTGTTTCCTATGGGAAAATACTTTTAATGTCTACACCTAACACCCTAACATGAACCCCGAGTCTAAACACCCCTAATCTTACACTTATTAACCTCTAATCTTCCGCCCCCAACATCGTTGCCACCTGCATTATACTATTAACCCCTAATCTGCCGCTTCAGACACTGCCGCCACCTACATTATCCCTATGAACCCCTAATCTGCTGCCCCTAACATCGCCGACACCTATATTATATTTATTAACCCCTAATCTGCCATCCCCAACGTCGCCGCCACCTACCTACAATTATTAACCCCTAATCTGCCAACCAGACATCGCCGCCACTATAATAAATGTATTAACCCCTAAACCGCCGCACTCCCGCCTCGCAAACACTATAGTAAATTTTATTAACCCCTAATCTGCTCCCCCAACGTCACCACCACCTACCTACAATTATTAACCCCTAATCTCCCACCCCCAACGTCGCCGCTACTATAATAAAGTTATTAACCCCTAAACCTAAGTCTAACCCTAATCCTAACACCCCCTAACTTAAATATAATTTAAATAAATCTAAATAAAATTACTATAATTAAATAAATTAATCATATTTAAAACTAAATACTTACCTATAAAATAAACCCTAATATAGCTACAATATAACTAATACAATATAACTGTAGATTTATATTTATTTTACAGGCAACTTTGTATTTATTTTAACTAGGTACAATAGCTATTAAATAGTTAATAACTATTTAATAGCTACCTAGTTAAAATAATTACAAAATTACCTGTAAAATAAATCCGAACCTAAGTTACAAATACACCTAACACTACACTATCAATAAAATAATTAAATAAATGAAATACAATTATCTAAAATAAAATACAATTAAATAAACTAAACTATATTATAAAAAAAACAAACACTAAATTACAAAAAATAAAAAAATATTACAAGAAGTTTAATCTAATTACACCTAATCTAAGCCCCCTAATAAAATAAAAAAGCCCCCCCCCGGCGGTTTAGGGGTTAATATATTTATCAAAGTGGCGGCGATGTCCGGTCGGCAGATTAGGGGTTAATATATTTATTAAAGTGTTTCCGATGTGGGGGGGGGGCTCGGTTTAGGGGTTAATAGGTAGTTTATGGGTGTTAGTGTACTTTTTAGCACTTTAGTTAAGAGTTTTATGTTACGCGTTAGCCCATAAAACTCTTAACTACTGACTTCTAAATGCGGTAGGAGTCTTGACAGGAGAGGGTGTACCGCTCACTTCTTCCAAGACTCGTAATACCAACGTTAGGCAAATCCCATTGAAAATATAGGATACGCAATTGACGTAAGGGGATTTGAAACATTTGAAGACCTCACTGCAACAACAATCCTACAGACTCTCTGCAAACATACATTTTAAAGATCCATTTCTGCAAACAAACATTTGAAGATAATTCATCTATCTCCAATCAAGACAATGAGTGCATTTTATATTTTATATGTGTTGGGCTAATTTGGAATTGGGTTTTAACATTTCCCCTCTCCCAGCTACACCTCCCCCCCTCCCCATACACCTAGCCTTTATTAACAGTTAGTTTTTCATTTAAAACTCTCTTTCTCACACAGACCTCACTGCAACAACAATCCTACAGACTCTCTGCACGCACTAGCCCGCCAAGCCTCCCTCCACCTCCCACCCTAGTTTTTACCTTAATATATAAGCACCTAACAGCAATTAGGTGCCGCTGTCACTAATGACCCAGGATAGAGACAATACTTCACACTCACAGCCTCTGAACTGACACTTTATCATATTCTGTTACACTTTCCCAACCCTAATTTACTCACCACACATTTCACTCTCTCAGTTTACACTGCCTTATATCAGACTTATTTCCCTTCTCCATCACCTTTTGTGTCCAATCCCTCTCCTTTAGATTGTAAGCTTGAGAGCCTCTCTACCTGTAGGCCACTTTGTATTTAAAGTGAACTACTACTGATTGGGCTCAAGGGCAGGGCATTCCTCTCCTTTTGTATAACTCAATTATTTCCCCTACAACTGTAATGTACCCCAATATTGTACTTGTTTGTGTATTTAATGAATCCCTGTAATGTTCCATTATTTCTTGTATCTTTGTACTGGCCAGTAGGCCGTTGTTTCCTTTCTTGCGTAGCCGTAGCTGTCAAACACTAAACTTCACATAAAACATAGTAAAAATGCACATATTAAAAAAGGATGATCTTTCATCATATACACAATAAATGTAATAAAATATTTTTCACAATGTAAACATGATAAACAATTCATATAAAATCGCTAAAATAATTAGAACAATATTTCATCTCTGAAATGAATGTATTGTTTGTAAAATATGCTGAAATATATATTCTCTCTCGACCCTTCTGCATAACATATATAAATACAATTTAAAACGGGGGAAATATATAGAACAATAACATTCGTTCCTTACCCTAAAAAATGATGATCCAAAAATATCCAGACATATCTGTGAAATTCAATAAACCTTTGAACTACGTTATAGTTACAGTTATCTATACTGTAAATCTACAAATAAAATTGTAACAATAAATGAAAAAGATTAGAGATCATACAGCTGGATGGAATTGTATACTTAAGTGTTTATTAATTTACATAAAAGCTTGTATATCTAAATCTACATTTAACCCTTTCGGTTCAGATACCTCTAATTTGTAGATCCAATACGTTTCTTGTCTCCTTAATTTTAACAACCTATTTTCCTCTGAGGGAGCAATCCAGTCTATAACCTGTATTTTAAGTGACTTGGGGTCACAATTGTGAATTTATGAAAAATGTTTAGATACGCTGGCCTAGATTTAGAGTTGGGCGGTAGCAGTCAAAACCAGCGTTAGAGGCTCCTAACGCTGGTTTTTACCGCCCTCTGGTATTTGGAGCCAGTCATTAAAGGGTCTAACGCTCACTTTCCAGCCGCGACTTTTCCATACCGCAGATCCCCTTACGTCAATTGCGTATCCTATCTTTTCAATGGGATCTTTCTAACGCTGGTACTTAGAGTCGTGGCTGAAGTTAAATCTAACAACAAAACTCCAGCCGCAGAAAAAAGTCAGTAGTTAAGAGCTTTCTGGGCTAACGCCGGTTTATAAAGCTCTTAACTACTGTGCTCTAAAGTACACTAACACCCATAAACTACCTATGTACCCCTAAACCGAGGTCTCCCCACATCGCCGCCACTATATTTAAATTTTTTAACCCCTAATCTTCCGCTCCATACACCGCCGCCAACTACGTTATCCCTATGTACCCCTAATCTGCTGCCCCTAACACCGCCGACCCCTATATTATATTTATTAACCCCTAATCTGCCCCCCACAACGTCGCCGCAAGCTACCTACAATAATTAACCCCTAATCTGCCGACCAGAGCTCACCGCTAGTATAATAAATGTATTAACCCCTAATCAGCCTGACTCCCGCCTCAATAACCCTATAATAAATAGTATTAACCCCAATCTGCCCTCCCTAACATTGCCGACAGCTAACTTCAAGTATTAACCCCTAATCTGCTGACCGGAGCTCACCGCTACTCTAATAAATGGATTAACCCCTAAAGCTAAGTCTAACCCTAACACTAACACCCCCCTAAGTTAAATATAATTTTTATCTAACGAAATAAATTAAGTCTTATTAAATAAATTATTCCTATTTAAATCTAAATACTTACCTGTAAAATAAATCCTAATATAGCTACAATATAAATTATAATTATATCTTAGCTATTTTAGGATTAATATTTATTTTACAGGCAACTTTGTAATTATTTTAACCAGGTACAATAGCTATTAAATAGTTAATAACTATTTAATAGCTAACTAGTTAAAATAATTACAAAATTACCTGTAAAATAAATCCTAACCTAAGTTACAATTAAACCTAACACTACACTATCAATAAATAAATTAAATAAACTACCTACAATTATCTACAATTAAACCTAACACTACACTATCAATAAATTAATTAAATACAATACCTACAAATAAATACAATTAAATAAACTAACTAAAGTACAAAAAATAAAAAAGAACTAAGTTACAAAAAATAAAAAAAATATTTACAAACATTAGAAAAAAATTACAACAATTTTAAACTAATTACACCTACTCTAAGCCCCCTAATAAAATAACAAAGACCCCCAAAATAAAATAATGCCCTACCCTATTCTAAATTACAAAAGTTCAAAGCTCTTTTACCTTACCAGACCTTAAAAGGGCCCTTTGTGGGGCATGCCCCAAAGAATTCAGCTCTTTTGCCTGTAAAAAAAAACATACAATACCCCCCCAACATTACAACCCACCACCCACATACCCCTAATCTAACCCAAACCCCCCTTAAATAAACCTAACACTAAGCCCCTGAAGATCTTCCTACCTTGTCTTCACCATGCCAGGTATCACCGATCGTTCCAGGCTCCGAAATCTTCATCCAAGCCCAAGCGGGGGCTAGACATCCATCATCCGGCTGAAGTCTTCTATCAAGCGACGGCTGAAGAAGTCCAGAAAAGGCTCCAAAGTCTTCATCCTATCCGGGAAGAAGAGTAGATCCGGACCGGCAACCATCTTCTTCCAAGCGTCATCTTCTATCTTCATCCGTTGACGACCGGCTCCATCTTGAAGACCTCCACCGCGGACCCATCTTCTTCTTCCGACGACTTCCCGACGAATGACGGTTCCTTTAAGGGACGTCATCCAAGATGGCGTCCCTCAAATTCCGATTGGCTGATAGGATTCTATCAGCCAATCGGAATTAAGGTAGGAAAATTCTGATTGGCTGATGGAATCAGCCAATCAGAATCAAGTTCAATCCGATTGGCTGATCCGATCAGCCAATCAGATTGAGCTCGCATTCTATTGGCTGATCGGAACAGCCAATAGAATGCGAGCTCAATCTGATTGGCAAGGGCCCTTTTAAGGGCTGGTAAGGTAAAAGAGCTTTGAACTTTTGTAATTTAGAATAGGGTAGGGCATTTTTTTATTTTGGGGTCTTTGTTATTTAATTAGGGGGCTTAGAGTAGGTGAAATTAGTTTAAAAATTTTTTCTAATGTTTGTAATTTATTTTTTATTTTTTGTAACTTAGTTCTTTTTTACTGTTTGTACTTTAGTTAGTTTATTTAATTGTATTTATTTGTAGGAATTGTATTTAATTTATTTATTGATAGTGTAGTGTTAGGTTTAATTGTAGATAATTGTAGGTATTTTATTTAATTTATTTATTGATAGTGTAGTGTTAGGTTTAATTGTAACTTAGGTTAGGATTTATTTTACAGGTAATTTTGTAATTATTTTAACTAGGTAGCTATTAAATAGTTCTTAACTATTTAATAGCTATTGTACCTGGTTAAAATAAATACAAAGTTGCCTGTAAAATAAATATTAATCCTAAAATAGCTACAATATAATTATAATTTATATTGTAGCTATATTAGGGTTTATTTTACAGGTAAGTATTTAGATTTAAATAGGAATAATTTATTTAATAAGAGTTAATTTATTTTGTTAGATAAAAATTATATTTAACTTAGGGGGGTGTTAGTGTTAGGGTTAGACTTAGCTTTAGGGGTTAATACATTTATTATAGTAGCGGTGAGCTCCGATCGGCAGATTAGGGGTTAATTATTGTAGGTAGCTGGCGGCGACATTGTGGGGGGCAGATTAGGGGTTAATAAATATAATATAGGGGTCGGCGGTGTTAGGGGCAGCAGATTAGGGGTACATAACTATAATGTATGTTGCGGCGGTGTAGGGAGCGGCAGATTAGGGGTTAATAATAATATGCAGGTGTCAGCGATAGCGGGGGCGGCAGATTAGGGGTTAATAAGTGTAAGGTTAGGGGTGTTTAGACTCGGGGTACATGTTAGAGTGTTAGGTGCAGACGTAGGAAGTGTTTCCCCATAGAAAACAATGGGGCTGCGTTAAGAGCTGAACGCTGCTTTTTTGCAGGTGTTAGGTTTTTTTTCAGCTCAAACAGCCCCATTGTTTTCTATGGGGATATCGTGCACAAGCACGTTTTTGAAGCTGGCCGCGTCCGTAAGCACCGCTGGTATCTAGAGTTGCAGTGGCGTTAAATTATGCTCTACGCTCCCTTTTTGGAGCCTAACGCACTGAAAACCCAGCCATTCTGTGAACTCTAAATACCAGCGTTATTTAAAAGGTGCGGGGGAAAAAAAGCACGCGTAGCTAACACACCCCTTTGGCCGCCAAACTCTAAATCTAGCCGGCTATGTTTAAGCAATTTAATTTTAATGCTATACAGATGCTCACTAAAGCGTCTTTTTATTTTTCTCTTCGTGCGCCTCACGTACTTTAGGCCACACCCACAGGTGAGAAGATATACCACAAATATTACATCACAGTTATTTCTAACTTTTATATCGAAATTTTTTGAATTATCAAAATTACCAAAGCTTGTAGAGAAATCTATATGTGTGCACATACTGCATTTGGATTTTCCAAATTTTTTAGTACCCTTTAAATTGGTTAACCAATTGCCATTATCCACCTTTACAGAACTAGTCTTAAGTTTACTGGGTGCCAACATGTTTTTCAAGTTTTTTCCTTTTTTGTAAGTAATGCTGGGGCGCTCTCCTAAAGTGGCACCCAAAATAGGGTCAGATTTTAAAATTGCCCAATGTTTATTTAAAGTTTTTTGTATAAGACTGGAACCCTCATTATAACTAGTTATAAATCTTCCCTCCCCAAATTGATGATCGTTCCTAAGATTTGTAGTGGAATTTATATTCTAACAATTCATTCCTATTTTTTCCAAGCGCTTTTGATTTTGCTGTTTTCAGTAGCAAACTATCATAACCTTTTTTAAGGAATTTGTTCTCTAACATAATGGATTCATTGTTAAAGTCCTCTAATGTGCTACAATTTCTTCTCAGTCTAAGGTATTGGCTGTATGGAACATTTTGTATCCATTCTTTCTTATGATTGCTATTCACATATATGAAGTTATTTTTCTCAGTGGGCTTTCTATAATTTTTAACTGATACTTTATTATGTTCATCTTTGTATAGTACTATGTCCAAAAATTCAATTCTATCAGCCGAATGTTTACCAGTGAATTTGAGATTATATTTATTGTTGTTGATGTATTTATAAAAATCTTCTATACTGTCAGATGTCCCTTTCCAGACGATAATAATATCGTCTATGTACCGATAGTAATATAAAATATTACTACTATAAGGATTATTGTTCCAGATGTGCTGCTGCTCAAAACCATTGACATACAAGTTAGCATAGGATGGGGCAAATGTTGTCCCCATCGCTGTGCCTCTTGTCTGCAAATAGCACTTGTTCTCAAAATAAAAGAAATTGTGGGATAAAATAAATTTGATACACTCAACTAAAAACTCAACATGGTTGATAGGAATTCTCCATTTTTTAAGTTCAATCTGAACTGTCTCTACACCTGCATCATGAGGGATGCAGATGTAGAGTGAGGACACATCACAAGTGACCCAATGGTAATCGTTGCCCCAATTTACTCCTTCAAAGCGTTTAATTACTTCTAAGGTATCTTGTATATAGGCTTTAGTTTTTTTAACAATTGGCTGAAGGTAGAAGTCCACGTATTTGGAGAGATTATCACACAAGGACCCTATCCCCGAGACAATAGGCCTCCCGGGAGGATTGATAGGGTCCTTGTGGATTTTGGGCAGATGATAGAAAATTGATTTCTTAGGAAACGGTTCATAAAGAAAACGATATTCATCATTGTTCAAAATTTCATCATTTTTGGCTTTGATTAGAAGTCGATTTAACTCTAAAACATATTTTCCTGTGGGATCGTGATCTAATACGATGTATGTATCCCTGTCATCTAAAAGTTTGTGGGCCTCTGTTAAATAATCAGTTCTAGTTTGGATAACTATCCCACCTCCTTTGTCTGCTCCCCGGAATACCACATCCTGATTATCTGATAATTTCTTAATCATGTTTACATTGTGAAAAATATTTTATTACATTTATTGTGTATATGATGAAAGATCATCCTTTTTTAATATGTGCATTTTTACTATGTTTTATGTGAAGTTTAGTGTTTGACAGCTACGCCTACGCAAGAAAGGAAACAATGGCCTACTGGCCAGTACAAAGAAACAAGGCGGAGCATATAGGATACAAAAAGCCCGCGTAAGCCATAGCACTCAGACAACACTTACCTCTTGATAAACCCCAACCAGCATGGGGGGAAACGCGTTGGGGACATTTTTAATGCAAAGGACAGACAAATATCGCTACACTGTGGTTAGCGGACGGCAGCCCTTGGAGGTTATCAGATGACCGGGTGAGCCACGGACTTGGATACCACTGTGTGATTTTACAGCACATAACAGCACATTGGTAAACCAGCAGCATAGAACGGACTGATATGCTCAGATTTTAATCTATCTTGTAAGTGCATTTTGTAACTTGCGCACATATATGTTGAAATAAATCTTCACTTGAGTCGGAGTTTGCGCTCCTGTTCTTTTTTCAGATAATACAAGCCTTATCTCCGGAGTAGGGGAAACAACTGATAGAGGAGCTGCACCTGACAGGATTTCCCTTCAAAGTCACAGACAAGCAAGCATCACAGTGGTTGAGCTAACAGAGGTTATTATCTGGCAGAACTCCACTGCGGATTTGTCTTTTAAGGGAATATCTGCACTTAAGGACTGACCTGAAAAATATTAAGGTCGTATCTGAGCACATATTATAATATTGATTGCCTTATATTTTTTCCAATCTTGCATTGAGAATCATAGTGATATTGTAATAGATTGTTGATTAATATTTGTAATATTGTTTTGAGACATTTTAAAAGAACTGCAAGCTAACAAGAATAGAATTTGCAAAACATTATATTACACATATTTCTTTTATTTTTATTTTATTTTTATATATATCACTTAGCTATCAGTGACATCATATTAACATTAGCGCCTATATATTTTTATGAGTATTTAATAAATACATAACGCACAATAAGATAACTCATGTCGGGTTAGTGCACATGAAGAATTTGTGTGCTTCTGTTGGGTTTGCATACATAAATCAGACAGGAGTACACCAATTCTTCATGTGCTCTCACCCGACATGAATAGTTTTATTAGTATATATAGAAATATATAGAAATATAAATTTAAAATAAAAAATTCTTGTCTGTAAAAAACATTGGAATGTGAAATATGAATAACTTCTGGAGGGTTAGAATGAGAGATAAGTGTTAGTTTTATTTTCTTTTGTGCTCTCCATTAAAGTCTATGGGGAGAAAAAGTTAGCTTGGTTGCTATATTCAAAGTTCTGAGGTTATCATGCGTCGGGTTTCACTTGCGCGCAGACGTTTTACTTTTAATCTGTAATACCAGCGCTAATCATTACTTCTGTCATTGTTAACGTGCCACTTGTAATCTGATCCATAATCTGCATGGAGCCAAATAAATTGTAATATGTCTACTCAGACCTGTAAGGTAAACCTGTAATTTTGAGGTTAATAAAACTTTTAACTATATAAAGGGACATAATTAATATTTGCATCAACAAACCGATTGAATTTTTTTGCAAAAAAATTAAATTATTAATATAGCAATTATCTACAGTAAACAGTGAAAATAGTCTAGTTGGTCATCTGTCTTATGTCTCTAATTATCTGCTATCTAATCAGGAACAATTTCCTTTCTGGCAGCAAAAGGTATGTAGGCACAAGCACAATGTAGGCCAAATGCCCGTAGCTGCATTCACATGTATTATTTAGTATAAGGACCCCCAAGGCAGAACATACTGCGATTTGCGATCTCATCCCAGAAAATGTACCGTTTCTGAAGAAAATTTGTTTTTGCCTTCACTTTTATTTTTTGCCTGCAGGTGTTACTGTTCCATTCTCTCTCAATGTAAATATTTACTACGTTCCTCTCTCTTCAATTTCCTCCACCATTCTGAGCTCCAGTGCGGTACAGGGTAAGCCAGGGCTTAACAAATGTATTCTAGGAGTCTAGGAGCTAACCAAAATACTTAGGAGCCAGATTTTTTTTTGCTGTTTAATTTGTGTATGTGTATGTATATATGTGCATGTGTGTGTATGTATGTATGTGTGTATATATATATATATATGTGTGTGTGTGTATATGTATGTATATGTATCTGTGTTTGTGTGTGTGTATGTGTGTGTATCTGTGTTTGTGTGTGTGTGTATGTGTGTGTATTTGTGTGTGTGTGTGTGTGTGTGTGTGTATGTGTATCTGTGTTTGTGTGTGTGTGTGTGTGTGTGTATCTGTGTTTGTGAGTGTGTATGTTTATGTATCTGTGTTTGTGTGTGTGTATGTATGTGTGTGTGTGTGTGTGTATGTGTGTGTGTATATGTATGTATAGGTATCTGTGTTTGTGTGTGTGTGTATGTGTGTGTATCTGTGTTTGTGTGTGTGTATGTTTATGTATCTGTGTTTGTGTGTGTGTAGGTATACATATATGTGTGTGTGTGTGTATATATGTGTGTGTGTATATGTATGTATATGTATCTGTGTTTGTGTGTATATATGTATATGTATCTGTGTTTGTGTGTGTGTGTGTATGTATATGTATCTGTGTGTGTGTGTGTATGTATCTCTGTGTTTGTGTGTGTATGTATGTATGTATCTGTGTGTGCATCTGTGGGTGTGTATGTAGGTATCTCTGTGTGTGTATGTGTATGTATGCATTTGTGTTTGTGTGTGTATGTGTATGTATCTCTGTGTGTGTGTGTATACGTATGTATTTTTTCTCTGTGTGTGTATGTGTATGTATGTATCTGTGTGTGTGTATATGTTGTATGTATCTGTGTGTGTATTTGTGTGTGTGTGTGTGTGTGTGTATGTATCTGTGTATATGTACGTGGGTCAATTTTCTCCCCCTTCCTGAACTCCAGTTGTGGTACAAGGTAATAACACAATAAAGATATGCAATAAAGATATTTTCCTTTGTCAAGCCCTGTGAGTGCCCTTTCATTTGGATGATTTTTGTACATGGCTTTAAGGAGACACCCAGGCACTGGATAAGCTATGGCTGAGGGAGTGAGTGTGTAATAAGGGTTTATATAAATATCAAATCTGATCTGAATTTGTATCACCCTCCATAAGGATCTGGATCCATTTGTGACTTTTTAAAGGTGCATGCTGTGCATCTTTTTGTTTTTATCAAGTGTGTTGAGAAAAGTTTTGGGCCAAAGCGCCAACATGGATACCCGAATAGCCAGTCAAAGATCTGAGTCTCATTCGATGACACCTATTGATAATGAAGAAAGTGAAGTTCAATTTGCCTATACAGATGAAGATGCAGAGATAATTCTGTTGGGTTATGAAAGTGAGGGCATTGGTGACTCTCCTTTAAATCTATATCACAAGTTACTCATATGAAGCGTAAAGAGCTTGACTATAATCTACACTCCAACTACTTGGCAGACTATTATAAGAAAAAAATGATCCCAAGGGGTTTTCGCATTAAACTGGAGGCGGTGAGGCAGGTACTACTCCAAACATCAAAGATAAAAGAAGCACTTTATTAGTCAAGTTTAAAAGAATTTAACAGACATGGCAGCTAAAGAGCAGAACGCCTGACACCTCACAGGTGCTTACTCATAGACTGAAATCTGAGTCTCAATCCCACATGTTTATAGGCTGAGACAGCAATTAAATTAACCATCTCAGATCCACAAACAGAAAAAATGGAATAAAAACAATCTCAAAATTGACATTGAAAGATAGAAAAATATATAATAGATTACAAAATTAGTAACAATAGCATAGAACAAAGTTACTACCAATAATTAGTTTCATATGTAAATATACAAAATAGTGAAATTTAACAATGTTACTCATTGTTTTGGGACAAACAAAATATATAAACATATGCAGTGTTTAACCAATGAAATATGCATCGTTACTATATATGCATGGGTGTTAGAGTTAGTTATCTATAAAATAGTTTATATCACACTCCCTATTCATTCCTAAAGGGGTTTGTGTGTTTAATTTTAATATCCAATAGAGCTCTTTTTTTTCCAAGATTTTGTCTCTATTGCCTCCTCTTAAAGGGACATTCGCTAAGTCAATAATCTGAAATGACAGTTTTGCTATATTTGTTAAATGTGTGTTATTAAAATGGTCTGCAACTGAAGAGTCTAAACTATAGTTTTTTACATCACGGACATGTTCATTAAATCGTGTCCTCATAGTACGGGTGGTTTTACCCATTTTACAAATATAGCAACACTGTCATTTCAGATTATTGACTTAGCGAATGTCCCTTTAAGAGGAGGCAATAGAGACAAAATCTTGGAACAAAAAGAGCTCTATTGGATATGTGATATAAACTATTTTATAGATAACTAACTCTAACACCCATGCATATATAGTAACGATGCATATTTCAGTGGTTAAACACTGCATATCTTTATATATTTTGTTTGTCCCAAAACAATGAGTAACATTGTTAAATTTCACTATTTTGTATATTTACATATGAAACTAATTATTGGTAGTAACTTTGTTCTATGCTATTGTTACTAATTTTGTAATCTATTATATATTTTTCTATCTTTCAATGTCAATTTTGAGATTGTTTTTATTCCATTTTTTCTGTTTGTGGATCTGAGATGGTTAATTTAATTGCTGTCTCAGCCTATAAACATGTGGGATTGAGACTCAGATTTCAGTCTATGAGTAAGCACCTGTGAGGTGCGAATCATGTCAGACGTTCTGCTCTTTAGCTGCCATATCTGTTAAATTCTTTTAAACTTGACTAATAAAGTGCTTCTTTTATCTTTGATGTTTGGAGTAGTACCTGCCTCACCGCCTCCAGTTTTGTATCTCCACGGACTGATCCTCCGTTATAGGCTACGGTACTCCAGGGGAAGGCACTATTTTACAGCCCTTTAAGGCCTCCGGATATTTCAGCTGAAGCCTAGGTTGCGGTACTCCTTTTCCTTTTGCATGTGCACCTTGGATCCCTACACCGCTTGATCGGGCGCAACAGCTGAATCTGCTCCACTGTATCCATATCATGGCGGCAAGAAGCTTTTCAACTTACGGACACAAACAAGTAAGAGGTTTTGAATTCATATATCTCTGAAAGTAATACTGTGTTTTAGAAAAAAGCTAAAGTATACTGTGAATGATTGAAAATACATTCTTGATACAGAGCAGACTGGTTAACACGTTAACTACTAATAATTAACATACCGGACTGTGCTATTTTTAACCCCTGTATACAAACATAAAACTAACAGACATGGCAGGCATTGACATTGAATCATGTAACAAGGCAGTCATTGATCTACCTAATGAAGATGATATTACAAACGATAGTGAATCTTATATATGGGACACTGAATATCAACACGCAGCATTTAATGTTGCAACAAGGCAAATATACTTTGACAAAATTTTTGCAGAGGATCCAGAGTTAGATTTAAAGGAGCAGCAAGACTTTAAGAAAACCTTTAAAAATCTAGAACATATGTTGTCAGTAGACCTAAGATTGATGTGGGATATCATTGCATTTAAAAAATATCTAGACTGCAAGCGTATTCCTAGAGGATTTAGGATTAAGAAATTTCCCTCTTTTGAATTTGAGGACTCTGCAGATCTAGATGAGTGGAATATGGCACTCACAGAGTGCTCTACCAAATTAATTAACATACTCATCAGAGTAAAAGAAAAAAAGCGTACTAAACTAATAGATCCCCTAATATCAGTGAAAGAAGAATTAAAGAATCATGAAAAAAATGCTAACTTTAACACTTATAAAAAAGAATGGAAGATGTGCTTGATAAATTAGACAGTGAACAAGCTACCAGAAAGGGCAATAAATTTATACGCGACAAGGAAGATTATGAACAAAACCAAGTTTACAACTGGGCAGCCCTGCGTCAACAAAACATACACAGAAGAAGATTCAATTTCAAAAATAAAAATAAAGGAAATAATGATGCAGACAAAAATGGCAATACATCTAAGGAACAGCCAAAATCCATTCTAAAAAATAAAAATAAGAACCAAAGAAAAGTAGTCTTCAGCACAGATGAAGGGGATTCTACTGACTCTGATATCAGTGGCAGAAGCACTTGTACTCCAGTATGCTCCACTTCTATGTCTTCTCTCTCCTCTCTCTCTTCCTCTCCTTCTCTTTCCTCTTCTTCTTTTTTACAGGAATCATCGGCAGAAGAGGTGGAAGAGATCCATATAGTAGACAAGCCAAAGACCAGAAGAAATCAACAACAAAAAAACAAAGGCGAAGAAGAAGATGGAAAAACAAAAGGAGAAGGAAGGAACAAGAAAAAGAAAGGACAGTAGGCTCAGATGCTAAAAATGACACAACAGATCCTCAAAAGGACTATAATAATCATGGACTAAGTATTGTAAACCTGTCTGATTATGAATTAAATGTTCATGAAATTAATGTACTTTCAAAGGGACTAGGGTTTGCTCCTACTAGCAATTTCTCTAGTTTTTCCACTCTTCTGGATATAAACAAATTTGTCCGCAAGCTTACTTTAAAAAGATATTTTGCTATGAATAAATCACAGGACAATGTTTGTTCCAGAGCAGTGGAAAACAAAAGGAGGAATTATGAAAAAGAACATGTAAATTTTGAAGAAGCATGTACTTTAACTATGCTAGTCGATAGATATGTACAATGATTATAATCAGAATTATAATACTGTATCCATTCCAAAACCTAAGCATCACTCAGACTTTTACCCCACTAATTTTAGAGGGCCATGCATCAATGCATTTCAAAAGGCTGTACAAAGGGAAATTTTAGTGCTTGAAAGTAACCTTGAACATCGTGCTGCCCCCCTTAATCTGACTTTTAATGAACGTAAAGCCATAAAAACTTTACAAGACAATCGGAATATAGTCATACGTAATTCGGATAAAGGGGGCAGCATTGTGGTTATGAATAAAGAAGCCTACTTTAATGAAGCATACAAACAATTATCGAATGATAACACTTACAAAAAGCTAATAGGTAATCCTACAAATGTTTTCAGAAAGGAACTTGCAAAGCTGATAGACCATGGTATATCTCTGGGGATTTTTAAAGACACTGATAAACCCTCTCTAGTACCAGTTAATCCCATTTGCCCTATTTTCCACATTGTGCCTAAGGTGCATAAGGATGCGCGGTGCCCTCCGGGTAGACCAATTGTGGCAGGCATTGGCTCCTTGTTTGAGCCTTTGGCCGCTTGGCTAGATTCCATCTTACAGCCCCTAGCTGTGTCACAGTTGAGCTACCTGCGGGACACCGCGCATCTGTTGCATACCTTGGACAAAATGGAGTGGCACACTGATTTTTCTTGGGGTGTTATTGACATTACCTCCCTATACACGTCGATCCCTCAGGATCAAGGAATTTTGGCAGTAAAGTTTTTTATGCAAAGGGACATGCATTATGCCCCCTATGAGATCAAGTATATATGTGAGGTATTGCAATTTCTATTATCTCATAACTTTTTTCTTTTCGATAATGAATATTTTTTGCAAATATGCGGCATTGCGATGGGGGCAAAATTTGCCCCATCCTTTGCCAATATTTATGTAGCCTTCTGGGAACATATGTATCTTTATTCTCTATCTAAACAATCCATGGAGTCAAGATATTGCACTTTATGTGCGCTTTATCGATGATTTACTATTTATCTTTAAGATACCCTTGAATGATGAGAAATTCTCTAACTTTTTGGAATATTGTGATGGGAATGCCATGAATCTAAAATTTACAGGGACTCATAGTCAGGAGATTGTTAACTATTTAGATCTCACTTTACAGATAGTAGACAATAAAATAGTTACTAGTACATACAGAAAACAAACAGCAGGAAATACCATACTGCATGCACATTCCCAACATCCCAATCATCTTATTCGGTCTATTCCGAAATCTCAATTCTTAAGGATAAGACGTAACACCAAGGTTGAGAACATATATGACAAACAGTCCATAGAACTCAGGGAAAGGCAAAAATCAGAGGGTACAATGCTAAACAGCTAGAAGACACGAGAATATCTGTTTTACATGTTAATAGTGAACAAGATTCACAACAACAAACAGTAGATAATGACTATAAATTTGGTGAAGCAATTGTTTTTTCAACACCATATAGTCAACAATATGATAAAATAGTTAAAATATTGAAAAAACATTTAAATTTGTTGCAATCAGATGATGTCTTACAACCACTCGTGAAAGACTGAAAATTTGTACCTAAAAAATCAAAAACGCTGGCACAAACCTTATCACCTAGTTTAGTTAGAAAAAACAACTCAGAACTTAAACATGCCACCTCCTGGTTAAATAAAAAAGGCACTTTTAAATGTGGAGCACGAATGTGCTTGGCATGTCATAGTGTTTTACAAGAGGATCATTTTGTGTGTCACAATGACAATAAAATATATCCAATAGATTTTTATGCAAACTGTGGTTCTAAATATGCGGTTTATCTGTTGACCTGTAACCTTTGTTTTTTTCAATACGTGGGTAAAAGCACCCGTACTATGAGGACACGATTTAATGAACATGTCTGTGATGTAAAAAACTATAGTTTAGACTCTTCAGTTGCAGACCATTTTAATAACACACATTTAACAAATATAGCAAAACTGTCATTTCAGATTATTGACTTAGCGAATGTCCCTTTAAGAGGAGGCAATAGAGACAAAATCTTGGAAAAAAAAGAGCTCTATTGGATATTAAAAAAAAATGGAATAAAAACAATCTCAAAATTGACATTGAAAGATAGAAAAATATATAATAGATTACAAAATTAGTAACAATTAGTAACAATAGCATAGAACAAAGTTACTACCAATAATTAGTTTCATATGTAAATATACAAAATAGTGAAATTTAACAATGTTACTCATTGTTTTGGGACAAACAAAATATATAAACATATGCAGTGTTTAACCAATGAAATATGCATCGTTACTATATATGCATGGGTGTTAGAGTTAGTTATCTATAAAATAGTTTATATCACACTCCCTATTCATTCCTAAAGGGGTTCATGTGTTTAATTTTAAAATCCAATAGAGCTCTTTTTTTTCCAAGATTTTGTCTCTATTGCCTCCTCTTAAAGGGACATTCGCTAAGTCAATAATCTGAAATGACAGTGTTGCTATATTTGTAAAATGGGTAAAACCACCCGTACTATGAGGACACGATTTAATGAACATGTCCGTGATGTAAAAACTATTGTTTAGACTCTTCAGTTGCAGACCATTTTAATAACACACATTTAACAAATATAGCAAAACTGTCATTTCAGATTATTGACTTAGCGAATGTCCCTTTAAGAGGAGGCAATAGAGACAAAATCTTGGAAAAAAAAGAGCTCTATTGGATATTAAAATTAAACACACGAACCCCTTTAAGAATGAATAGGGAGTGTGATATAAACTATTTTATAGATAACTAACTCATGCATATATAGTAACGATGCATATTTCATTGGTTAAACACTGCATATGTTTATATATTTCGTTTGTCCCAAAACAATGAGTAACATTGTTAAATTTCACTATTTTGTATATTTACATATGAAACTAATTATTGGTAGTAACTTTGTTCTATGCTATTGTTACTAATTTTGTAATCTATTATATATTTTTCTATCTTTCAATGTCAATTTTGAGATTGTTTTTATTCCATTTTTTCTGTTTGTGGATCTGAGATGGTTAATTTAATTGCTGTCTCAGCCTATAAACATGTGGGATTGAGACTCAGATTTCAGTCTATGAGTAAGCACCTGTGAGGTGCGAATCATGTCAGACGTTCTGCTCTTTAGCTGCCATGTCTGTTAAATTCTTTTAAACTTGACTAATAAAGTGCTTCTTTTATCTTTGATGTTTGGAGTAGTACCTGCCTCACCGCCTCCAGTTTTGTATCTCCACGGACTGATCCTCCGTTATAGGCTACGGTACTCCAGGGGAAGGCACTATTTTACAGCCCTTTAAGGCCTCCGGATATTTTAGCTGAAGCCTAGGTTGCGGTACTCCATTTCCTTTTGTTTTCGCATTAAAAATATGCCAACTTTGGGCAGGAACAACATGGACTTTTGCAGAAAGTGGTTCCCTTGATTGGGTTTTACTTGTGATAGAAGAAGTAACTAGGCTTAAGAAAAATACTAAATCTGATATTGTAATGTTGGAAAGTGAAAAAATGCCTTGTTTAAATAATGATAATAGTGAGGATTGGATTAACAAGCTTAAAGTTCAGCTTGAAAAATACAAACAGGATTTAGTAAAATTTTTTTTAAAAAAGCTACAAGTGGTGGAAATTGATTATCGTGAAAAAAGGGTATACCAATGGTTAAATGGTAAAACACAAAATTACAGGCGCAGATTTAGGGACAAGCGTACACAACAACAACTCACCACAGTTGACACTAGTGGAGGTGATTCTAGTGGGCCAGAGGGTAATGACACTGATGGGGATAATAGAGATTCACACAGAGTACTTACAAGATCACAAAATAAACCCCCTACTTTTCCAAAAAAGGATGAAAGAAAAACAACAGAGGGCATATCAGAAGAGGGGGCTATAGGGAAAAGACACAAAATTGTCTAACTGATAATGCAGTGATCAACTTGAGCAGTAGAAAATGATCCTCTAATGAGATATTATTATTATTAAATAGGGGATTGAATTATGTACCTACTCCTAAACATGATGAATTTTCTGACCAGGTTGATTTACACCGTTTTCAGAGACAACTCAAATTAAAAGATTTTTTTCCAACATTAAAAAAGTACTCCTATTCAATTTAAATTTAAAAACAAATCAAAGTTTTAACCCCCCAACACCCACCATTTAATTAAAATTTGTATTACAGTGTGCACTAGAGAAATTAAGCATGATAGTGATAACTATAATGTTAAATATAACAATCTTAGTCAATTGACCTTGTCGTGGTCCTGGGCTTGATCCTTTGGCGCCAAATGTAACTGACTTCCCCTAGTTTTGCTTTTAAACATTACTGTGAATCTGCTGGTGAGTGCTAGGTTTTCTGTGTGTTGTGTTAATAATGTTTGTAATACTTCCCTGCGGGCCTGTCACCCAGGTTGCTCTGGGATTAACTGCCTGGGTTGCTGGGAACTTTGCAGCTGTCTGTCAGTGTTCAGGGCTGTGGAGTTTGCTGTGGCTTAGGATGTGTACCCAGTCCAGTCTATGGGCCTATTTATCAAGCCATCAACTGCAAATACGCTGGAATTCCGCAGCGTAATCGTCTTAGTTATCAAAACCTACAGACTGGCAAAAGTAGAAATTTGTGACGTAACATACGATCCGCCGGTTTCAGTCTGACACAGATCGATGCTTATGTTACTACAGATGTTCCAAATGCAAATTCTGCACTATTTGATTACTTTTGCTAGTTAACAAATTCCTAGCAGGTACGCTCACCACTATTCCAGCCCAGCGTACCTGGTTTTCAATCCGCCGCCCTGGAGGCAGTGGATGCCATAGGAATCAATGGGAGTCTGAAAGCAGCAAAAGCTCATGTTCGCTGCTCCCTGATATCCCATTGATTTCTATGGGAGAATAAAAGTTATGTTTACACCTAACACCCTAACATGTCTGAACACCCCTTATCTGCCACCCCGCCACTGCCGCCACCTAAATAAAAGTTATTAAACCCTAATCTGCCGCACCCAACACCGCCGCCCCCTACATAAAGTTATTAACCCCTATCCCGCCGCTCCCGGAGCCCACCGCAACTAAATAAATGTATTAACCCCTAAACACCTGGCCTCCCACATCACTAGCACTTACTAAACCTATTAACCCCTAAACCGCCAGCCCCCACATCGCCATAAACTAAATTAACCTATTAACCCCTAAACCCACCAACCCGCTAACTTTATATGAAATATTACCTCATCCCTATGTTATAATAAATTTAAATTTACCTTTAAAATTAAATTAAAGTATATTAAACTAATAATTAATCTACCCTAACTATTAGACTAAAATTACATTAAACTACATTAAACTATTCATTAATCTACCCTAACTGTTATTCTAAAATTAAATTAAACTATATAAATCTACTAATTAATCTACCCAATTAGACTAAAATTACATTAAACTATATTAAACTAATAATTAATCTACCCTAACTATTAGACTAAATTACATTAAACTACTAATTAAATTAACTATATTATATATTTAAAAACTTAACCCTACTCAAATAATTTAAATCTACACTTAAAAATTACTAACGGCTAGATTTAGAGTTTTGTCGGTAACGACCCGCGTAGCTAACGCATGCTTTTTTTTCCCCGCACCTTTTAAATACCGCTGGTATTTAGAGTTCACAGAATGGCTGCGTTTTCAGTGTGTTAGGCTCCAAAAAGAGAGCGTAGAGCATAGTTTACCGCCACTGCAACTCTAAATACCAGCATTGCTTACGGACGCGGCCAGCTTCAAAAACGTGCTCGTGCACGATTCCCCCATAGGAAACAATGGGGCAGTTTGAACTGAAAAAAAACACCTGCAAAAAAGCAGTGTTCAGCTTCTAACGCAGCCCCATTGTATCTTATGGGGAAACACTTCCTAAGTCTGCACCTAACACTCTAACATGAACCCCGAGTCTAAACACCCCTAACCTTACACTTATTAACCCCTAATCTGCCACCCCCGCTATCGCTGACCCCTGCATATTATTATTAACCCCTAATCTGCCGCTCCGTACACCGCCGCAACCTACGGTATCCCTATGTACCCCTAATCTGCTGCCCACAACATCACCGACCCCTATATTATATTTATTAACCCCTAATCTGCCGCCCCCAACGTCGCCGCCACCTACCTACAATTATTAACCCCTAATCTGCCGATCGGACCTCGCCGCTACTATAATAAATGTATTAACCCCTAAAGCTAAGTCTAACCATAACCCTAACACCCCCCTAAGTTAAATATAATTTTATTCTAACGAAATAAATTAACTCTTATTAAATAAATTATTCCTATTTAAAGCTAAATACTTACCTGTAAAATAAACCCTAATATAGCTACAATAAACCCTAATATAGCTACAATATAAATTATAATTATATTGTAGCTATTTTAGGATTAATATTTATTTTACAGGCAACTTTGTAATTATTTTAACCAGGTACAATAGCTATTAAATAGTTAAGAACTATTTAATAGCTACCTAGTTAAAATAATTACAAAATTACCTGTAAAATAAATCCTAACCTAAGTTACAATTAAACCTAACACTACACTAGCAATAAATTAATTAAATAAAATACCTACAATTATCTACAATTAAACCTAACACTACACTATCAATAAATAAATTAAATAAAATACCTACAAATAAATACAATTAAATAAACTAACTAAAGTACAAAAAATAAAAAAGAACTAAGTTACAAAAAATAAAAAAATATTTACAAACATTAGAAAAATATTACAACTAATTACACCTACTCTAAGCCCCCTAATAAAATAACAAAGCCCCCCAAAATAAAAAAATGCCCTACCCTATTCTAAAATTAAAATAGAAAAGCTCTTTTACCTTGCCAGCCCTTAAAAGGGCCATTTGCGGGGCATGCCCAAAGAATTCAGCTCTTTTGCCTGGAAAAAAAACATACAATACCCCCCCCAACATTACAACCCACCACCCACATACCCCTAATCTAACCCAAACCCCCCTTAAATAAACCTAACACTAAGCCCCTGAAGATCTTCCTACCTTATCTTCACCACACCGGGTATCACACCGATCCGTCCTGGCTCCGATGTCTTGATCCAAGCCCAAGCGGGGGGCTGAAGACATCCATCCTCCGGCTGAAGTCTTGATCCAAGCGGGCAGAAGAGGACATCCGGACCGGCAAACATCTTCATCCAAGCCGCATCTTCTATGTTCTTCCATCCGATGACGACCGGCTCCATCTTGAAGACCTCCAGCGCGGATCCATCCTTTTCTTCCGACGACTAGATGACGAATGAATGAGCTTGCATTCTATTGGCTGTTCCGATAAGCCAATAGAATGCGAGCTCAATCTGATTGGCTGATCGGATCAGCCAATCGGATTGAACTTGATTCTGATTGGCTGATTCCATCAGCCAATCAGAATTTTCCTACCTTAATTCCGATTGGCTGATAGAATCCTATCAGCCAATCGGAATTCGAGGGACGCCATCTTGGATGACGTCCCTTAAGGGAACCTTCATTCGTCGTCTAGTCGTCGTAAGAAAAGGATGGATCCGCGCGGGAGGTCTTCAAGATGGAGCCGGTCGTCATCGGATGGAAGAACATAGAAGATGCGGCTTGGATGAAGATGTTTGCCGGTCCGGATGTCCTCTTCTGCCCGCTTGGATCAAGACTTTAGCCGGAGGATGGATGTCTTCAGCCCCCCGCTTGGGCTTGGATCAAGACATCGGAGCCAGGACGGATCAGTGTGATACCCGGTGTGGTGAAGATAAGTTAGGAAGATCTTCAGGGGCTTAGTGTTAGGTTTATTTAAGGGGGGTTTGGGTTAGATTAGGGGTATGTGGGTGGTGGGTTGTAATGTTGGGGGGGGGGGTATTGTATGTTTTTTTCTCCAGGCAAAAGAGCTGAATTCTTTGGGGCATGCCCCGCAAATGGCCCTTTTAAGGGCTGGTAAGGTAAAAGAGCTTTTCTATTTTAATTTTAGAATAGGGTAGGGCATTTTTTTATTTTGGGGGGCTTTGTTATTTTATTAGGGAAAAAAGAACACTGAATTATGTCCCAAAAGATAACTTGTATCTATATCAAATACAAGCATAAGGGAATAAATGATGTGTTTTTTAATTTTCTTCAAATCAGGGCAGTTGTATTTATTCAGAGGTTGACCAGGTATAGTAAATGTATACGAAAAAATATATAAAGTTCCAGTAAGTCCTGTAACCCCTATTTCTTCACAGCCCCTGTAATTGTCAATCGGTGTAGAGAAGTCCCACTATGTGTATATGTGGTAATAGATTTAATATTGGAAGTCCAAACAAGCACATCAATAACAAGTCACTCACTCACCCTTCTTCTTGAATATGAGAGCCGGGTTGTTTTTACTTTCAACAGTCAATGGTGTATAGCAATGATGTGAATCACAGCGGGTGTTGGAAATGCCTCCTGTAGTATACACGCTTGTAGTGCGTCTAGTGAGAGAGAGTGCTTGTGAAGCTGCTGGGAGCAGTTTGAAGCCAGGACAAACCACCATAAAAATAATGCAATCCAGGTACTTCCACACAGGTGGAAAAGTTCCAGCACTAAATGGATCGAGATTGAAAGTTTAAAAGTTTCTTTATTAATATCCGTAGAAAGAGTACTGTGAGAAATCACAGAAAAGAGTTACAATATCACAGCCTATAAGCTTGTCAGCCCAATAGCTCTATATCAAACAGACCAACATGTTTCGTGCTGGTACAGCACTTCGTCAGGGATAGTAAAGGGTTAACTGTTCACCTGTTAAATACATGCCTGGTCCAATCAAAACTAAGCAGCTTGACCCTGTCCAATAAGGAACAGAATAACTAGATTCGTATTATGTGTCATACATTTACAATGCTTCATTTGCATGTTTAGCCTGGACCAGAGTTGCAACAACAGGTGTTCAGCATAGAAATAAATGATTAATCGTATATACATTAAAATACAACGATAGATATTGAGCTAACCGATGATAATAAAATCTTAATGTAGATGAAATCAAGAACCAACATAATAAAATACATATATAGTGCTGTGAGAATTTCTGTTTGCATCTGATGAGTGTTATGTTATAACAGCAAGTAATTTTAATTACATATCTATATACCAAAGTTTAGATCTAACCATTTTGTATTGTATATCCAGCTAAGTATCTAAAAAAACAATGTTGGTTAGATATGGCTGTAGATCTACAGAATAATGTATATAGGTAGACAGAATGTGGCATTAGTGTCATTATTTGTAATATTATCGGAAGATTGAAACATGCATAAAAAAATACATACTAACAAAAACAACTTGTTATGCGTTATAGCATCTTCAAAATTATATCTAGTTGTAACAAAATACATATATATGCGATAGTTTTTTGAGGAAGTATCCTTAGTAATTTCTGTGGTTACTATCCTTGTTAGTCTGACCTGTAAAGGGACATAATCCGTAATGTGCAGAACTGACTTAATGCGGCTAAAATGCTTAGAATAAATCCCTTATGGATAAATATATTTAACAAATTGAGTTGTTCTATTTCATCAAGGAAAACTGGTTTACAGAATAGCTACCAGAGGGAGCCAGGAATAATATTACCATATCACTAAGGGTAAATACCCAATGTGACAACAAAAAGAAAGTGTTTTTTTATATTGATATCTCCTTTTATGTGTATCTTAGCTAGAAATGTGTATTCTTGGTGAAAAAAGGAAAACGTGAGAAAGTGTATTTCCGTAATAAAATAGGGAAAATAGTGTGAATAATATCAACTCTATGTGTTTTTATCGGATCAATACAATATAGATCCGGAAATAAAAACCATATTGGAACATTTTATGCAAGTGAATGCAGACTATAATTAACTAAACATATGAATAAACTACTGTGAAATAAACCTAAAAATAAATGAATAAAAATTATAATAATTGAAAATTACCTCCATATTATTGTTATTTATCCTGTGAATAATTTTATATCTGATTTTTCATTTATACCTATTGGAGCTCCTGTTTGTAATGTGAATATCCAGAAGGTTTCACATTTATTTAATTTATCATGTCTATTTCCTCCGGTATTTAATTTAGGAACATAATCAATGGCCTTAAATGAAAAATATTTCTGTGGTTTATCACAATGTGACCTAAAGTGCTTGGCTACCGGTGTCTTTGGCTCCTTATCTGATAAAGATAGAAGGTGCTCCCTTATTCGATCTTTGAGCATACGAGAAGTACGACCTGTATATTGTTTCTTACATAGTTTACAGGTAATAAGATATACCACAAAAATTGAATTACATGTCAAATTGTATTTTAATTTAAATGTTTCACCAGTATGATTAGATGAAAACGAGGATTCAACTTCAGCGTATTCACATGACTTGCATGGGTTGGTGCCACATTTAAAAAAACCCAATTTTGGTTCTAACCAAGTTCTCTGTGCATGGTCAATTTTTTTGTCAAAATGTCTCTTTAGACTATTACCAATGTTTCTTGCTTTTCTAGATACAAATTTTATGTTGTTCAAAGTGCTGCTATCAAGAAGTTTGTCTTTTTCTAGTATAACTAAGTTTTTTCTTATCACTGAGCAAATTTGTTGGTATTGACTACTGTATTTAGTTGAAAAAACTACTGTTGATCCTGAAAAATCAGTTTTTTTTTATCTTATCTGCTAGTAATACATAGATAGGACTTCATTTGATATATTTGTTAGTGCGTTCTTTTTATAGCCTCTGGCTGATAATCTTTGCGTAAGATCATCAGCCTGTTGTTTATACTGTGATATATTGGAGCAGTTCCTACGAAGGCGCATATATTGGCCTTTAGGAATCCCTCTTTTTAAGTGTTCAGGGTGATGTGAATTTGCCCTAAGAATAAGAATGGTATTCCCTGCTATTGGCTTTCGATAAGTTTCGGTCTCTATTTTATTTGCATGGACTTTAAGCAGAACATCCAAAAAAGCTAATTGGGTCTTAGAACTGCTATGTGTAAATTTGAGGTTCATGTTGTTATCATTTATATATTCCAAAAAACCTTTACACTGGCACTGACACACAATTACAATGTTTTTTGGAATATATAAATGATAACAACATGAACCTCAAATTTACACATAGCAGTTCTAAGACCCAATTAGCATTTTTGGATGTTCTGCTTAAAGTCCATGCAAATAAAATAGAGACCGAAACTTATCGAAAGCCAATAGCAGGGAATACCATTCTTAGGGCAAATTCACATCACCCTGAACACTTAAAAAGAGGGATTCCTAAGGGCCAATATATGCGCCTTCGTAGGAACTGCTCCAATATATCACAGTATAAACAACAGGCTGATGATCTTACGCAAAGATTATCAGCCAGAGGCTATAAAAAGAACGCACTAACAAATATATCAAATGAAGTCCTATCTATGTATTACTAGCAGATAAGATAAAAAAACTGATTTTTCAGGATCAACAGTAGTTTTTTCAACTAAATACAGTAGTCAATACCAACAAATTTGCTCAGTGATAAGAAAAAACTTAGTTATACTAGAAAAAGACAAACTTCTTGATAGCAGCACTTTAAACAACATAAAATTTGTATCTAGAAAAGCAAGAAACATTGGTAATAGTCTAAAGAGACATTTTGACAAAAAAATTGACCATGCACAGAGAACTTGGTTAGAACCAAAATTGTTTTTTTTTAAATGTGGCACCAACCCATGCAAGTCATGTGAATACGCTGAAGTTGAATCCTCGTTTTCATCTAATCATACTGGTGAAACATTTATATTAAAATACAACTTGACATGTAATTCAATTTTTGTGGTATATCTTATTACCTGTAAACTATGTAAGAAACAATATACAGGTCGTACTTCTCGTATGCTCAAAGATCGAATAAGGGAGCACCTTCTATCTTTATCAGATAAGGAGCCAAAGACACCGGTAGCCAAGCACTTTAGGTCACATTGTGATAAACCACAGAAATATTTTTCATTTAAGGCCATTGATTATGTTCCTAAATTAAATACCGGAGGAAATAGACATGATAAATTAAATAAATGTGAAACCTTCTGGATATTCACATTACAAACAGGAGCTCCAATAGGTATAAATGAAAAATCAGATATAAAATTATTCACAGGATAAATAACAATAATATGGAGGTAATTTTCAATTATTATAATTTTTATTCATTTATTTTTAGGTTTATTTCACAGTAGTTTATTCATATGTTTAGTTAATTATAGTCTGCATTCACTTGCATAAAATGTTCCAATATGGTTTTTATTTCCGGATCTATATTGTATTGATCCGATAAAAACACATAGAGTTGATATTATTCACACTATTTTCCCTATTTTATTACGGAAATACACTTTCTCACGTTTTCCTTTTTTCACCAAGAATACACATTTCTAGCTAAGATACACATAAAAGGAGATATCAATATAAAAAAACACTTTTTTTTTTTTTGTCACATTGGGTATTTACCCTTAGTGATATGGTAATATTATTCCTGGCTCCCTCTGGTAGCTATTCTGTAAACCAGTTTTCCTTGATGAAATAGAACAAATCAATTTGTTAAATATATTTATCCATAAGGGATTTATTCTAAGCATTTTAGCCGCATTAAGTCAGTTCTTCACATTACGGATTATGTCCCTTTACAGGTCAGACTAACAAGGATAGTAACCACAGAAATTACTAAGGATACTTCCTCAAAAAACTATCGCATATATATGTATTTTGTTACAACTAGATATAATTTTGAAGATGCTATAACGCATAACAAGTTGTTTTTGTTAGTATGTATTTTTTTATGCATGTTTCAATCTTCCGATAATATTACAAATAATGACACTAATGCCACATTCTGTCTACCTATATACATTATTCTGTAGATCTACAGCCATATCTAACCAATATTGTTTTTTTAGATACTTAGCTGGATATACAATACAAAATGGTTAGATCTAAACTTTGGTATATAGATATGTAATTAAAATTACTTGCTGTTATAACATAACACTCATCAGATGCAAACAGAAATTCTCACAGCACTATATATGTATTTTATTATGTTGGTTCTTGATTTCATCTACATTAAGATTTTATTATCATCAGTTAGCTCAATATCTATCGTTGTATTTTAATGTATATACGATTAATCATTTATTTCTATGCTGAACACCTGTTGTTGCAACTCTGGTCCAGGCTAAACATGCAAATGAAGCATTGTAAATGTATGACACATAATACGAATCTAGTTATTCTGTTCCTTATTGGACAGGGTCAAGCTGCTTAGTTTTGATTGGACCAGGCATGTATTTAACAGGTGAACAGTTAACCCTTTACTATCCCTGACGAAGTGCTGTACCAGCACGAAACATGTTGGTCTGTTTGATATAGAGCTATTGGGCTGACAAGCTTATAGGCTGTGATATTGTAACTCTTTTCTGTGATTTCTCACAGTACTCTTTCTACGGATATTAATAAAGAAACTTTTAAACTTTCAATCTCGATCCATTTAGTGCTGGAACTTTTCCACCTGTGTGGAAGTACCTGGATTATTTTATTAGGGAGCTTAGAGTAGGTGTAATTAGTTTAAAATTGTTGTAATATTTTTCTAATGTTTGTAAATATTTTTTTATTTTTTGTAACTTAGTTCTTTTTTATTTTTTGTACTTATTTGTAGGTATTTAATTTAATTTATTTATTGATAGTGTAGTGTTAGGTTTAATTGTAGATAATTTTAGGTATTTTATTTAATTAATTTATTGCTAGTGTAGTGTTAGGTTTAATTGTAACTTAGGTTAGGATTTATTTTACAGGTAATTTTGTAATTATTTTAACTAGGTAGCTATTAAATAGCTATTAACTATTTAATAGCTATTGTACCTGGTTAAAATAAATACAAAGTTGCCTGTAAAATAAATATTAATCCTAAAATAGTTACAATATAATTATAATTTATATTGTAGATATATTAGGGTTTATTTTACAGGTAAGTATTTAGCTTTAAATAGGAATCATTTATTTAATAAGAGTTAATTTATTTCGTTAGATTTAAATTATATTTAACTTAGGGGGGTGTTAGTGTTAGGGTGTTAGGGATCTGCGGTATGGAAAAGTCGTGGCTGCAAAGTGAGCGTTAGACCCTTTAATGACTGACTCCAAATACCAGTGGGCGGTAAAAACCAGCGTTAGGAGCCTCTAACGCTGGTTTTGACGGCTACCGCCAAACTCTAAATCTAGGCGTAAGTTAATATAAGTTAAAATAAAAAAAACCCTAGCCTACAATAATCTACAAATAGCCCTTAAAAGTGCCTTTGTGGGGCATTGCCCCAAAGAAATCAGCTCTTTTACCTGTAAAAAAAAAAATACAAACAACCCCCCCAACAGTAAAACCCACCACCCACACAACCAACCCCCCCAAATAAAAACCAAACTAAAAAAACCTAAGCTCCCCATTGCCCTGGAAAGGGCATTTGTATGGGCATTGCCCTTAAAAGGGCATTTAGCTCTATTGCAGCCCAAACCCTAATCTAAAAATAAAACCCACCCAATACACCCTTAAAAAATCCTAACACTAACCCCTGAAAATTCACTTACAGTTTTGAAGATCCGACATCCATCCTCCAAGAAGCCGGCAGAAGTCTTCATCCAAGCCCGCAGAAGTCTTCACCCAGACAGCATTTTCTATCTTCATCCATCCTCTTCGTTCAACGTCTTCTTCCCAAATGAAGGTTCCTTTAAATGATGTCATCCAAGATGGCGTCCCTTAGATTACGATTGGCTGATAGAATTCTATCAGCCAATCGGAATTAAGGTTGGAAAAATATTATTGGCTGTTGCAATCAGCCAATAGGATTGAGATTTTTTCAACCTTAATTCCGATTAGCTGATAGAATTCTATCAGCCAATCGGAATCTAAGGGACACCATCTTGGATGACATCATTTAAAGGAACCTTCATTCGGAAGAAGAAGTCGAACGAAGAGGATGCTCCACGTCGGATGTCTTGAAGATGGAGCCGCTCCGCGCCGGATGGATGAAGAGAGAAGATTCCGTCTGGGTGAAGACTTCTGCGGGTTTGGATGAAGACTTTGGCCGCTTGGATGAAGACTTCTGCTGGCTTCTTGGAAGATGGATGTTGGATCTTCAAAACTGTAAGTGAATCTTCAGGGGTTAGTGTTAGGATTTTTTAAGGGTGTATTGGGGGGGTTTTATTTTTAGATTAGGGTTTGGGATGCAATAGAGCTAAATGCCCTTTTAAGGGCAATGCCCATACAAATGCCCTTTTCAGGGCAATGGGGAGCTTAGGTTTTTTTAGTTAGGTTTTTATTTGGGGGGGTTGGTTGTGTGGGTGGTGGGTTTTACTGTTGGGGGGGTTGTTTGTATATTTTTTTTACAGGTAAAAGAGCTGATTTCTTTGGGGCAATGCCCCGCAAAAGGCCCTTTTAAGGGCTATTTGTAGTTTATTGTAGGCTAGGCTTTTTTTTATTTTGTGGGGGCTTTTTTATTTTCATAGGGCCCTTAGATTAGGTGTAATTAGTTTAAATCTTTGATAAAAAAAAAAAAAATGTTTTTTGTAACAGTGTTTATTGTAATTTAGTGTTTGTTATTTTTTGTAACTTAGTTGTTAGTTTTTGGTAACTTAGTAATATTTTAGTGTAGATTTAAATTATTTGAGTAGGGTTAGGTTTTTAAATATATAATATAGTTAATTTAATTTGTAGTTTAATGTAATTTAGTCTAATAGTTAGGGTAGAATAATTAATAGATTAATATAGTTTAATTGAATTTTAGTTTAATAGTTAGGGTAGATTAATTATTAGTTTAATATAGTTTAATTTAATTTTAAAGGTAAGTTTAAATTTATTGTAAGATAGGGATGAGGTAATATTTCATATAAAGTTAGCGGGTTGTTAGGTTTAGGGGTTAATAGGTTAATTTAGTTTATGGCGATGTGGGGGGGCTGGTGGTTTAGGGGTTAATAACTTTATTTGCGGTGGGCTCTGTGAGCGGCAGGATAGGGGTTAATAACATAATGTAGGTGGCGGCGGTTTAGGGGGTAGCAGATTATGGGGTTAAGAACATAATGTAGGTGGCGGCGGGGTCCGAGAGCGGTTTAGGGGTTAATAACTTTATTTAGTTGCGGTGGGCTCCGGGAGCGGCGGGATAGGGGTTAATAACTTTATTAGCATTGAGTTGGGCTCTGGGAGCGGCGTTTTAAGGGTTAATAACTTTATTTAGTTGCGGCAGGGTCCGGGAGCGGCGGGATAGGTGTTAAACAGTTTAGTATAATGGCGGTGTTTAGTGACAGTATACAAATAAAGCTGTGAAAAAGCCGAATAGCAGCGAGATCGATGACTGTCAGTTAACAACAGTACGCTGCTCATCGCCCTGTACTTGGTGCGTGGCTTTTTGACAGCTTTTTTGTTAAATATGGAGAACGTATTCAGGTCCATGGCCGCGATGTTAGGCGATGTCAGGCGAGCATATTGGTGCCGTTGAATGCAGCACGGTTGATGGCTTGATAGGCCTCTGTGAGTGCAGTCCATTTCTGTGTTTTATATATATATATATATATATATATATGTATATGTGTGTGTGTGTATATATATATATATATTTATATATATATATATATATATATGTGTGTGTGTCTGTATATATGTATATATATAAAGGATTGACAACAGAACGGCTTTCTGTGATAACTAAACAAACTTTGAATTGTATTGGAATTTACATTAAGGATTTACCAGTTAAATTGTTTTTTTAACAAAGCTTGTACATTACCTCATATTAGATTGAGGTTGAATATTGTAAGCAGTTTTCTTTTAGGGTGTTTGTTTGTGCTCGAATAAAATTACGGTATTGCACTATTTTTGCTTTCTTCTTATTTCCACTGCATGTGATCCGGAATATACAATTTGAAGAATATTCTACCATCCCCAAGAAGCAGAAGAGGGGCTTTTGGAGATACTCGGGAGTTATCCTTCTTATTGTGCCGCCCTTACCTCATAAGATTGGGGTTAAGTAAAGTAAGTAGGAAACCCGACGGGGACTGCCATTCTTCACTCTTATTGACTTTGTATTATTTAAATGAACTATGTCATTTTAATATCATTTTAATATTACATTATTTTATGCTTGCAACAAACTGAACAGTTGTTAATATCTACTAGGAGCATAACTACCTTCCATATAGGTTTTTTCATTATTATCTTGGTGTATACATTTATATACACGTTTGTCAATAACATATGACATATAGACAATTCGTATATGGGTTTTTGTTAAATCAATTAACCAGAGAACTTATGTATTTTCGAACATAACGCTCTACTCCCGCTTGCAATACATATATATACAGTATATATATATATATATATATATATATATATGTGTGTGTGTGTATATATATGTGTGTGTGTGCGTATATGTGTGTGTGTGTGTGTGTGTGTATATATATATATACTGTATATATATATATATATGTGTGTGTGTGTGTGTGTGTGTGTGTGTATATGTGTGTGTGTGTATATATATATATACTGTATATATATCTATATCTATATATATATATATATGTGTGTGTGTGTGTGTGTGCAGTGAGACACTGCAGAAAATTTTTCACAAAAAAATTCTCATCGCAGAAAATAAAAAAAAGTTCTGCCTCTGGGATAGGGATTAGTATTTTTTGGTTCAAGATTGATGTTTAAGGGCCTCCTAGGCACAATAGATTATGATTAATCCCCTGGATTCTGATGTGAAGTGGTTTAACAGCAAAATATATGGAACAAAACACATCCTCACTGCAGGGTTGGTGCCTGCATGATGTGACATGGCATTTGGTGCTGCCCCTCCTCATTCTCCTATATGCAGTGTCTGAGACACGGGTTGCATGACCAGGTAAATTGGGTTGCAAGTCCAGGGTTCTAATTGAAGTTGCCAGATGTCCAGTATTCATCTAATCAGTTTAATATTTTAGCAGGCTAACCAGTAAAATCTTCACAAAAAAGTGATTTTTGCGCTCAACTTAGTATTACGAGCGCACACAAATGTGCACTGGTATTACAAGTGAGGTGCAATGCGAACACAACCTATGAATATATACATATTTATTTATGTGTGAATAAATAAACTGCATTAAACTAAACACCACATATATATTTAATAAGGAATGGTTATTGTGTTTTATATATATATGAGGAAGAGGATGAGAAAAGCGCTATGAAAGGATTCGGTCCCAGGAATCACTGTTATTGGATAATTTAGTATAAATGTGTTATGATATGTATTATTCAACAAAGACTGTGGTAGGGATTAGTGTTTCAACCACATAAGATAATCACTCCTTAAACAAAATCATGTGAAGTGAAATTAAAAAAGTTTTTTTGTTAAAAGAAACCAATATTAAGAAAGTCCATTCAAAATATATATAAAAGATAATAATAATTAGGTTTATCACACTTTGATATCCGGTAGAGAAGATGATGAGAAGACATACAAGAGAATACAGAGTGATCCCACACAATCTTTCTTGAAAAAATATAAGAGCCACCTTGACACGACAAAATTTGAAGGGGTACTAAATGAACAGGAGATGAAGTTTTTAACACAAAACACACCAAAGGTAGCAACCTTTTATCACCTACCGAAAATCCATAAAGATCAACAGAACCCATCAGGGAGACCGATAATTTCGGGCATAGGGTCATTGACAACCAAATTATCAGAATTTGTGGATTCTTATTTACAGCCACTAGTACCAACTTTGAAAGCATACATTAGGGATACCCCACACGTTATAGAAAAATTTACCAATATAGAATGGAAATCAAATTACAAATGGCTCACACTGGATGTGAGCGCACTATACACTAACATACCCCACCACCAAGGTATTGAAGCAATTAAATATTGGCTCAATAAAATCACCAACCTAGAGGAAAAGAAAAATGAGTTCATAATAGAATCAATAAGATTCATTCTGGAAAAAAATTATTTCAAATTCAATAATGACTTCTATGTACAGATTGGCGGTACAGCTATGGGGACCAAATTTGCCCCTAGCTACACCAATCTGTACATGGGACTATGGGGAGACACCCACATTTGGAACAATAACCCTTTCATGTCTAAAATAGTAACATGGGCCTGCTTCATTGATGACATCATAGTCATATGGAGCGGTAAAGACACAGAACTAAAAATTTTTGTATCATACATAAATCAAAATGACTTCAATCTTAGTTTCACAGAAAAAAACAGTATAATAGAAATAGAATTCCTCGACTTAATCTAATTTGCAGAAAATAACAAAATCCTGACCAGACTTTATATGAAACCGACCGACAGTAATAGTTACCTTAACGCCATGAGCGGATATCACCAAAATTGGATAAATAACATCCCATTTGGGCAGTACCAGAGACTAAAAAGAAACTGCTCGAAAAATAAAGATTTTGAGGAAGAATCTAAATCTCTAACAACTAAACTATTACATAAGGGCTATAAAGAACAAAATTTGAAAACTGCCTATGAAAAAGTAAAAAAGATGGATAGGAGCAAACTCTTGGTAAAAAATAAGAATACAAAAAAGAAGAGAAACACAGGAGTTACTTTCATAACTACTTTCAATACAGGTGCAAAGGAAATAGAACACATTTTTAAAAAAACATTGGGCATGTATTAACTAAAGACCCACTACTAAAAGACGTTGGGGACAAAAAAACTGAAATAATATATAGAAAAAAACAGAAATCTCAAATCCATAATAGCCCCAAGTAAACTTAAGACGAAAGAGAAAGACAAAACCAAAAATAATTGGTTGGGATCAAACAGTACAGGATTTTTCAAATGCAATAGGTTAAATTGTGTAGCCTGCACACATCATTACAATGGTAACAAACCTACCAAACAAATTGTCTCAACCGCTACAAACAAAACACACAACATCACCACACTAACTAATTGCAAAACAGATTTTGTTGTATACCTTCTCAAATGCAGTTGTAAATTGCAATATATAGGGTGAACTACACGACCCTACAAGAAAAGGCTACTAGAGCATATTAGGAATATTGAAGGTGGCGAGAAGAACCACAGTGTACCACTACATTTTAAAAACATTCACAATAAGAATCCTACGAATCTGAAAGGAACTATTCTAGAACATATCAAAAAAGCAGCTGAAGGCACCACTAGGGAATTACACTTGAGAAAAAGGGAAACCTTTTGGATTCATCAGTTTGGAACGATGAATCCAAGGGGTTTAAATAAGGATATTGACCTCACTGCTTTCTTAGAATAAGGAGAACATAATTCTAAATATTTTTCTTTATATACTCTATCTATTTAACCAGATAAGATCACATATGTAATCAATACCAGTTCATCCCTCTTTCTACATGCTGTCTATGTACAATAATTAACCATTTTTTAGTTTGGGGTAATATAAAGCAAAAATATGTAAACATCATATGATATGAATGACGATTGATTTATTATAAAGAGTGTATTTGTATATAATTATATCTACAAATAACTACTATAGATTAAGTATATATTTTTTAATTTTTATTTTTCATGTGAATATTACTGAAATAATTAATCCATTCAATAGGGAAATTATAAACAATAGAAAAATACAAAAAAACAAAAAACAAACAAAATAATACGACAGAATCAAAATTTGCATGTAGATTCTGTAATAAGAAACATACCTCTTTGTAGCTTAATATATCGAGCAACAAATGACATCATGTCATCATTCATTTCATATAAAAAAGAAGACTTTCATTCTCTTTGTGTAAACGAAGAGGAATCTCAAGCACCAATATGATATGCTTTAGGGGGTATAAACCTTTATATAACTGATCGCAATCGGAGCTCAAAATCAGCTGCCAAAGAAAACAGATTGCATTCTGGTTTATTTTAAACAATATCAAAATCGTACTGACTGCATTGAATACATCATGCAATATTCTGTATACTTTATAACTACTGGCTTACCCCAAATTGCATTTATCGTAATGGTCATGCCTCAACATTAAGCGTTTGTACATACTATACAAATCCATGTAAACACAGTGTGTAACCATAGAAACCTTAGAAAAATACTTTAGACATAGACGTATGCATACACGCAATTACGTCAAACGTCACGCTTCCAGTACAACCAATACCCAAGCCCGCTCACTACAGAGCATATTACGCTCCAGGTAGACAAACTGATTGACAGATACTCTGTCCAACCATACACAACTATTGAACTTTAGGGGCGTGCCGCCGCCCGGCTTTTATAAACGAAGATAGGAAATAGAAAAAACATGAATACCCTCTGAAGAAGAAGGAAAAATACACCTTTGAAACGCGTAAGGGACTATTTATTGCTCCATTTGGAGTGCTTTTATATTATTTATACATTTCGGACTGTATATAGCATATGCACACTTGAAACACTCATTTGGGTTTGTGCTTAATTACGGAACGATCATCTACATATGGGAGGAACTGTTCTCTTTTGACTGAGACACAGCACCACTGGTTTCCCATAGACACAGCTCGTCAATCACAGACTACTGCTAAGTGTATTTTACATACCTCATATGTTTGAGGATTCTTAATGTGAGTGGCCACTTGTCTGTTTTAATATATCTTTTTATTTAAATAAACAGTGTTACACTATGTATTTTTTTTCTTCTGCTTCTTATTCTGCATAAATCTGCTGGATCTTTGGAGAAAATTCACCACCAGTCTTCAATCTGGATCTCAACTCCATACTCTGAGAGGAGAAGAACAAAAGACAAAGCCAAGTACACTTTGCCACTGCAGATCTTCGGAAGTTTCCCACTTACAGAGGCGGCAACTTACCTCATATGATTGAGGTTTGTTCTAGTAAGTGTAATACCTACCGGATATCAAAGTGTGATAAACCTAATTATCATTATCTTTTATATATATTTTGAATGGACTTTCTTAATATTGGTTTCTTTTAACAAAAAACCTTTTTTAATTTCACTTCACATGATTTTGTTTAAGGAGTGATTATCTTATGTGGTTGAAACACTAATCCCTACCACAGTCTTTGTTGAATAATACATATCATAACACATTTATACTAAATTATCCAATAACAGTGAATCCTGGGACCGAATCCTTGCATAGCGCTTTTCTCATCCTCTTGCTCCTATTTCTTTTGTTGAAATACTCTCACCTTTCTCAGGTGAGACATCTTTCCAATTTCTGAGATACATAGCTGCTTATATAGGATCCCCCACCATCATCTTAGCTTACTTCACACACAGCGCCAATCCTGGTGTGTGTGGTGTGTTTCTCTAATGCTCTTCCTTTTAAGAGACTAGAGGTCCCCCACATACTCCTCTTCTCCTATATATATATATATATATATATATATATTTATATATATATATATATACACACACACAGTGGCCTCGATTTATCAAGCCGTTGACTTTCTAGCATTCAACGGCACCAATACGCTCGCCTAAGATCGCCTAACATCGCCGCTGCGGACCTGAATACGTTCGCCAAAATTATCAAGAAAGCTGTCAAAAAGCCGTGCACCAAGTACGGTGCGATGAGCAGCGGACTGTTGTTAACTAACAGTCATCGATCTCGCTGCTCATCGGCTTATTCTCAGCTTTCTTGGTACCCTGTCACTAAGCACCCACACTATACTATACTGTTTTACCCCCTAAATCGCCGCTCCCGGAGCCCCCCGCACCTAAATAAAGTTATTAACCCCTAAACCGCTGCTCCCAGACCCCTTCGCAACTAAATAAAATGTTTAACCCCTAAACCGCCGCTCACGGACCCCGCCGCCACCTACATTAAATGTATTAACCCCTAATATGACCCCCCAACACCGCCACCACCACCTACATTAAATTTATTAACCCCTAATCTGACCCCCCCTACACCGCCGCACCTACATTAAATTTATTAACCCCTAATCTCCCGTCCCCAACGTCGCCGCCACTATATTAAATGTATTAACCCCTAAACCTAAGTCTAACCCTAACACCCCCTAACTTAAATATAATTTTAATTAATCTAAATAAATTATTCCTATTTAAAACTAAATACTTACCTATAAAATAAACCCTAAGATAGCTACAATATAACAAATAATTATATTGTAGCTATCTTAGGATTTATTTTTATTTTACAGACAAGTTAGTATTTATTTTAACTAGGTACAATAGTTATTAAATAGTTATTAACTATTTAATAACTTCCTAGTTAAAATAAATACAAAAGTACCTGTAAAATAAAGCCTAACCTAAGTTACAATTAAACCTAACCCTACACTATCATTAAATTAATTACCTAAACTACCAACAATTAAAGGTAAGGTAAAGTTTTGGGCTATTTAATCCATATAATCAAAGTACTAATTAACCATAAGCTAGTCGCTAACTTTGTTTTTTGTTATATTATTTACCTGAAATCCAAAGTTTATAATTCCTAACGTTGTATTCAATTCTCCTCCCCCATGCCACTTCCGTGTTTCTATCTGTTATTTCAGCGAACGGTCTCACCCCTCTGCTTACGTCAGCTCAATGCGCGTTCACAGACTATAGTTCTTATGCGCATGCGCCACTTCCCCCACTGCCAGATACATTGTTGATTCATTGAGCCGAAGAGTTCCGTCGATCACAGGCAGAAACTCAAGAACGAGCACGGGTGGAAGTAGGTTGAGTTTAGTCCGACGCATGCGCTCAGTCATCGAGTGACATCGGCATGGATGGGCTAAATCCCTGAAGGGGAAACAGCGGATTGGTCTATAATATCGGTAGCGACTGTCAATCAGAGTTCCCAAAATGTCGGGCGGATGAAAGATTGGTGTCGGAACAATAGTTCAACGTTAGAAAAATATGTAATTATGTGAAATATTACTCGAATGATGAATGAAACTTATGTTATTTTTTAAAAATAGTAAACATAGCGTTAAGTAGTATGCTCAACTTTACCTTACCTTTAATTACAATTAAATAAAATTAACTACATTACAAAAAACCTCCACTAAATTACAGAAAATAAAAAAATTATTACAAGAATTTTAAACTAATTACACCTAATCTAATCCCCCTAATAAAATGAAAAAGCTCCTCAAAATAATAAAATCCCTACCCTATACTAAATTACAAATAGCCCTTAAAAGGGCTTTTTGCGGGGCATTGCCCCAAAGTAATCAGCTCTTTTACCTGTAAAAAAAATACAATACCCCCCCAACATTACAACCCACCACCCACACACCCAACCCTACTCTAAAACCCACCCAATCCCCCCTTAATAAAACCTAACACTAACCCCCGGAAGATCACCCTACCTTGAGACATCTTCATCCAACTGGGCCTAACTCCTCAACGAAGCCGGGTGAAGTCTTCATCCAACCGGGCAGAAGAGGTCCTCCAGATGGGCAGAAGTCTTCATCCAGGCGGCATCTTCTATCTTCATCCATCCGACGAGGAGCGGCACCATCTTGAAGACATCCGACATGGAGCATCCATCCAGACTGATGACTACCCGACGAATGAAGGTTCCTTTAAATGACATCATCTAAGATGGTGTCCCTTGAATTCTGATTGGCTGATAGGATTCTATCAGCCAATCGGAATTAAGGTAGGAAAAATCCTATTGGCTGATGCAATTAGCAAATAGGATATTTCCTACCTTAATTCTGATTGGCTGATAGAATCCTATCAGCCAATCGGAAGTCAAGGGATGCCATCTTGGATGACGTCATTTAAAGGAACCTTCATTCGTCGGGTAGTCGTCGGTCTGGATGGATGCTCCGCGTCTGATGTCTTCAAGATGGAGCTGCTCCTCGTCAGATGGATGAAAATAGAAGATGCCGCCTGGATGAAGACTTCTGCCCATCTGGAGGACCTCTTCTGCCCGGTTGGATGAAGACTTCGGCCCGGTTGGGTGAAGACGTCTCAAGGTAGGGTGATCTTTAGGGGGGTAGTGTTAGGTTTTATTAAGGGGGGATTGGGTGGGTTTTAGAATAGGGTTGGGTGTGTGGGTGGTGGGTTTTAATGTTGGGGGGTATTGTACATTTTTTTACAGGTAAAAGAGCTGATTACTTTGGGGCAATGCCCTGCAAAAAGCCCTTTTAAGGGCTATTTGTAATTTAGTATAGGGTAGGGATTTTTATTATTTTGGGGGGCTTTTTTATTTTATTAGGGGGATTAGATTAGGTGTAATTAGTTTAAAATTCTTGTAATTATTTTTTTATTTTCTGTAATTTAGTTTTTGTTTTTTTGTACTGTAGTTAATTTTATTTAATTTATTTAATTGTAGTTAGTTTATTTTATTAATTTAATTATTCTGTAGTGTTAGGTGTAATTGTAACTTAGGTTAGGTTTTATTTTACAGGTACTTTTGGATTTATTTTAGCTAGGTAGTTATTAAATAGTTAATAACTATTTAATAACTATTATATCTAGTTAAAATAAATACAAAGTTGCCTGTAAAATAAAAATAAATCCTAAGATAGCTACAATGTAACTATTAGTTATATTGTAGCTATCTTAGGCCTAGATTTGGAGTTTGGCGGTAGATGGGCTGTTAACGCTACGCGGGCTTTTTTCTGGCCGCACCATAAAATTAACTCTGGTATCGAAAGTCCAAAAAAATGCTGCGTTAGGCTCCAAAAAAGGAGCGTAGAGCATTTTTACCGCAAATGCAACTCTCGATACCAGAGTTGCTTACGGACGCGGCCAGCCTCAAAAACGTGCTTGTGCACGATTCTCCCATAGGAAACAATGGGGCTGTTTGAGCTGAAAAAAAACCTAACACCTGCAAAAAAGCAGCGTTCAGCTCCTAACGCAGCCCCATTGTTTCCTATGGGGAAACACTTCCTACGTCTGCACCTAACACTCTAACATGTACCCCGAGTCTAAACACCCCTACCCTTACACTTATTAACCCCTAATCTGCCGCCCCCGCTATTGCTGACCCCTGCATTATATTATTAACCCCTAATCTTCCGCTCCGTAAACCACTGCAACTTACATTATCCCTATGTACCCCTAATCTGCTGCCCCTAACCCCGCCGACCCCTATATTATATTTATTAACCCCTAACCTGCCCCCCACAACATCGCCGCCAGCTACTTACAATAATTAACCCCTAATCTGCCGACCGCAAAGCGCCGCCACCTACGTTATCCTTATGTACCCCTAATCTGCTGCCCCTAACACCGCCGACCCCTATATTATATTTATTAACCCCTAATCTGCCCCCTCAACGTCGCCGACACCTGCCTACACTTATTACCCCCTAATCTGCCGAGCGGACCTGAGCGCTACTATAATAAAGTTATTAACCCCTAATCCGCCTCACTAACCCTATCATAAATAGTATTAACCCCTAATCTGCCCTCCCTAACATCGCCGACACCTAACTTCAATTATTAACCCCTAATCTGACGACCGGAGCTCATCGCTACTATAATAAATGGATTAACCCCTAAAGCTAAGTCTAACCCTAACACTAACACCCCCCTAACTTAAATATAATTTACATCTAACGAAATTAATTAACTCTTATTAAATAAATTATTCCTATTTAAAGCTAAATACTTACCTGTAAAATAAATCCTAATATAGCTACAATATAAATTATAATTACATTGTAGCTATTTTAGGATTAATATTTATTTTACAGGCAACTTTGTAATTATTTTAACCAGGTACAATAGCTATTAAATAGTTAAGAACTATTAGTTACCTAGTTAAAATAATAACAAAATTACCTGTAAAATAAGTCCTAACCTAAGTTATAATTAAACCTAACACTACCCTATCAATAAATTAATTAAATAAAATACCTACAATTACCTACAATAAAACCTAACACTACACTATCAATAAATAAATTAAATACAATTTCTACAAATAACTACAATTACATAAACTAACTAAAGTACAAAAAATAAAAAAGAACTAAGTTACAAAAAATAAAAAAATATTTACAAACATAAGAAAAATCTTACAACAATTTTAAACTAATTACACCTACTCTAAGCCCCCTAATAAAATAACAAAGACCCCCAAAATAAAAAAATGCCCTACCCTATTCTAAATTAATAAATTTAAAAGCTCTTTTACCTTACCAGCCCTGAACAGGGCCCTTTGCGGGGCATGCCCCAAGAAAATCAGCTCTTTTGCCTGTAAAAAAAAACATACAATACCCCCCCCCAACATTACAACCCACCACTCACATACCCCTAATCTAACCCAAACCCCCCTTAAATAAACCTAACACTAAGCCCCTGAAGATCTTCCTACCTTGTCTTCACCTCACCGGGTATCACCGATCGGTCCTGGCTCCGATATCTTCATCCAACCCAAGCGGGGGCTAGACATCCACTGAAGAATTCCAGAAGAGGGTCAAAAGTCTTCCTCCTATCTGGCAAGAAGAGGACATCCGGACAGGCAAACATCTTCATCCAAGCGGCATCTTCGATCTTCTTCCATCCGGTGCGGAGCGGGTCCATGTTGAAGCAGCCGACGCGGATCCATCCTCTGCTTCCGGCGTCTCCCGACGAATGACGGTTCCTTTAAGGGACGTCATCCAAGATGGCGTCCCTCGAATTCCGATTGGCTGATAGAATCCTATCAGCCAATCGGAATTAAGGTAGGAATATTCTGATTGGCTGATGGAATCAGCCAATCAGAATCAAGTTCAATCCGATTGGCTGATTTGATCAGCCAATCAGATTGAGCTCGCATTCTATTGGCTGTTCCGATCAGCCAATAGAATGCGAGCTCAATCTGATTGGCTGATTGGATCAGCCAATCGGATTGAACTTGATTCTGATTGGCTGATTCCATCAGCCAATCAGAATATTCCTACCTTAATTCCGATTGGCTGATAGAATCCTATCAGCCAATCGGAATTCGAGGGACGCCAGCTTGGATGACGTCCCTTAAAGGAACCGTCATTCGTCGGGAGACGCCGGAAGAAGAGGATGGATCCGCGTCGGCTGCTTCAACATGGACCCGCTCCGCACCGGAGGGAAGAAGATCGAAGATGCCGCTTGGATGAAGATGTTTGCCGGTCCGGATGTCCTCTTCTTGCCGGATAGGAGGAAGACTTTGGACCCTCTTCTGGACTTCTTCAGTGGATGTCTAGCCCCCGCTTGGGTTGGATGAAGATATCGGAGCCAGGACCGATCGGTGATACCCGGTGAGGTGAGACAAGGTAGGAAGATCTTCAGGGGCTTAGTGTTAGGTTTATTTAAGGGGGGTTTGGGTTAGATTAGGGGTATGTGGGTGGTGGGTTGTAATGTTGGGGGGGGGTATTGTATGTTTTTTTTTACAGGCAAAAGAGCTGATTTTCTTGGGGCATGCCCCGCAAAGGGCCCTGTTCAGGGCTGGTAAGGTAAAAGAGCTTTTAAATTTATTAATTTAGAATAGGGTAGGGCATTTTTTTATTTTGGGGGTCTTTGTTATTTTATTAGGGGGCTTAGAGTAGGTGTAATTAGTTTAAAATTGTTGTAAGATTTTTCTTATGTTTGTAAATATTTTTTTATTTTTTGTAACTTAGTTCTTTTTTATTTTTTGTACTTTAGTTAGTTTATGTAATTGTAGTTATTTGTAGAAATTGTATTTAATTTATTTATTGATAGTGTAGTGTTAGGTTTTATTGTAGGTAATTGTAGGTATTTTATTTAATTAATTTATTGATAGGGTAGTGTTAGGTTTAATTATAACTTAGGTTAGGACTTATTTTACAGGTAATTTTGTTATTATTTTAACTAGGTAACTATTAAATAGTTCTTAACTATTTAATAGCTATTGTACCTGGTTAAAATAATTACAAAGTTGCCTGTAAAATAAATATTAATCCTAAAATAGCTACAATGTAATTATAATTTATATTGTAGCTATATTAGGATTTATTTTACAGGTAAGTATTTAGCTTTAAATAGGAATAATTTATTTAATAAGAGTTAATTAATTTCGTTAGATGTAAATTATATTTAAGTTAGGGGGGTGTTAGTGTTAGGGTTAGACTTAGCTTTAGGGGTTAATCCATTTATTATAGTAGCGATGAGCTCCGGTCATTAGATTAGGGGTTAATAATTGAAGTTAGGTGTCGGCGATGTTAGGGAGGGCAGATTAGGGGTTAATACTATTTATGATAGGGTTAGTGAGGCGGATTAGGGGTTAATAACTTTATTATAGTAGCGCTCAGGTCCGCTCGGCAGATTAGGGGTTAATAAGTGTAGGCAGGTGTCGGCGACGTTGAGGGGGGCAGATTAGGGGTTAATAAATATAATATAGGGGTCGGCGGTGTTAGGGGCAGCAGATTAGGGGTACATAAGGATAACGTAGGTGGCGGCGCTTTGCGGTCGGCAGATTAGGGGTTAATTATTGTAAGTAGCTGGCGGCGACGTTGTGGGGGGCAGGTTAGGGGTTAATAAATATAATACAGGGGTCGGCGGGGTTAGGGGCAGCAGATTAGGGGTACATAAGTATAACGTAGGTGGCGGTCGGCAGATTAGGGGTTAAAAAAATTTAATCGAGTTGCGGCGATGTGGGGGGACCTCAGTTTAGGGGTACATAGGTAGTTTATGGGTGTTAGTGTACTTTAGGGTACAGTAGTTAAGAGCTTTATGAACCGGCGTTAGCCCATAAAGCTCTTAACTCCTGCTTTTTTCCTGCGGCTGGAGTTTTGTCGTTAGAGCTCTAACGCTCACTTCAGAAACGACTCTAAATACCGGAGTTAGGAAGATCCCATTGAAAAGATAGGATACGCAAATGGCGTAGGGGGATCTGCCGTATGGAAAAGTCGCGGCTGAAAAGTGAGCGTTAGACCCTATTTTGAGTGACTCCAAATACCGGCGGTAGCCTAAAACCAGCGTTAGGAGCCTCTAACGCTGGTTTTCACGGCTAATGCCAAACTCTAAATCTAGGCCTTAAGGTTTATTTTATAGGTAAGTATTTAGTTTTAAATAGGAATTATTTAGTTAATTATTTAGATTTATTTAAATTATAGTTAAGTTAGGGGGGTGTTAGGGTTAAGGTTAGACTTAGATTTAGGGGTTAATATGTTTATTATAGTGGCGGCGGTGTAGGGGGGGCAGATTAGGTGTTAATAAATATAATGTAGATGCGGGGGGCTCCGGGAGTGGCAGTTTAGGGGTTAAACAATTTATTTAGTTGCGGCGGGGTCCTTGAGCGGCAGGATAGGGGTTAATAACTTTATGTAGGTGGCGGTGGTATAGGGGGCGGCAGATTAGGGGTCAATAGGTATAATGTAGGTGGCGGTGGGCTCCGTGAGCGGCAGTTTAGGGGTTAATACATTTATTAGAGTTGCGGCAGGGTCCGGGAGCGGCAGTTTAGGGGTTAAACACTTTAATAGAGTTGTGGTGGGCTCCGGGAGTGGCGGTTTAGGGGTTAATATGTATAATGTAGGTGGTGGCGGTGTAGGGGGGGCAGATTAGGGGCGTTTAGACTCGGGGTACATGTTAGGGTGTTAGGTGTAGACATTTCCGATAGAAATCAATGAGATATCGGGCAGCACCGAACATGAGCTTTTGCTGCTGTCAGACTCCCATTGATTCGTAAGGCATCCGCGGCCTCCAGGGCGGCGGATTGGAAACCAGGTACGCTGGGCCGGAATAGTGGCGAGCGTACCTGGTAGGTATTTGATAACTACCAAAAGTAGTCAGATTGTGCCGAACTTGCATTCGGAACATCTGGAGTGATGTAACCATCGATCTGTGTCGGACTGAGTTCGCCGGATCGTATGTTATGTCACTATATTCTACTGTTGCCGGTCTGTAGGGCTTGATAACTACGGCGAATCAGGCTCGCCACAAATACGCTGCGGAATTCCAGCATGTGTGGTTGACAGCTTGATAAATAGAGGCCAGTATGTATGTATATATATATATATATATATATATACACTAGTCCTAAAGCCCGTTCACACGAGCCATTTTTTTGCAGTACATCGGTCATACCCCTTGCTCTCTCTCCCTCCCCCTCTCTTTTGCTCTCTCTCCCCCTCTCTTTTGCTCTCTCTCCCCCTCTCTTTTGCGCTCTCTCGCTCCACATATCTTTTGCTCTCTCCCCCTCTCTTTTGCTCTCTCTCCCCTCTCTTTTGCTTTCTCTCCCTTCTATTTGCTCTTTTCCCTCTCTTTTGCTCGCTCTCCCCCCTCTCTTTTGCTCTCTCCCCTCTCTTTTGCGCTCTCTCTCTCCCCCTCTCTTTTGCGATCCCTCTCCCCCTCTCTTTTGCACTCTCTCTCCCCCCTCTCTTTTGTGCTCTCTCCCCCCTCTCTCTTGTGCTCTCTCCCCCTCTCTTTTGCGCTCTCTCCCCCCTCTCCCCCTCTCTTCTTTTGCTTTCTCTCTTTCACCCTCTTATTTTCTCTCTCCCCCTATCTTTTGCTCTCTCTTCCACCTCTCTTTTGTGCTCTTTCTCCACCCTCTCTTTTGCGCTCTCTCTCTCCCCACTCTTTTGCACTCTCTCTCTCTCCCCCTCTCTTTTGCGCTCTCTCTCCCCCTCTCTTTTGCTCTGTCTCTCTCCCCCTCTCTTTTGCTCTCTCTCCATCCCTCTCTTTTGCTCTCTATCCCCCTCTCTATTGCTCTTTCTCTGCCCCTCTCTCTCCCCCTCTCTTCTTTTGCTCTCTCTCTTTCCCCCTCTTATTTTCTCTATCCCCCTCTTTTGCTCTCTCTCTCCCCCTCTCTCTTCCCTCTATTTTGCTCTTTCCCCTCTTTTTTGCTCTCTCCCCCCTCTTTTTTTGCTATTTTTCCTCTCTTTTGCTCTCTCTTACCATCTCTTTAGCTCTTTCCCATCTCTTTTGTTCTCTTCTCCTCTCTTTCTATCTCCTTCCCCTCTCTCTCTTTCTCAGTCGACCGCGCCTGACCCCGCCATGCCCTGTCACGACCCCGCTCATGCCCGGCCATGCCCACTTCTTCCCACCGTCACTGTCCTGCAGAAGGTCAGGTAGACTCTAAGCCCAGGTGTGTTTGGCCTCGTGCAGTCTCTACTGCTCATGACAGCTTCGGACAAACACACTTGGCCAGGGCCGCCACTAGAAATTTTGGGGCCCCTGACTTAACCATCGATCAGCCCCCCCCCTCCTTTGACATTTGCAATTTTTGACCAAGTGACTAAAATGTATATGCACTTTATTCTTAAGTGTCTATTTAAACTTGGAAATGTTGTGAAGGTAGTAACACACAGACACACTCATATACTGAAACAGACACACACACTCACACATAAGGATTCACATATAGACACTCTAACAGACATGCAAAGAAACACACTCAGACACAGACACCCAAACAGGCACTCAGCACTTGTTTACATTGACCTGACAAGTAATGAGGTAAACTACAGTTTTGTAAAAAAAGGAGATTTAGAAAACAAAATATGGAGTTCTCATTATCTTTTTGTAAAGGAAGATGCCAACTAAATGATGACAACAGCATGCAGTGGCTGAAAGGAAGGGCCCTGAACTGCCTAAACAATTTAAAGGTTAAATGGTGGATTGGTGACTTCCGGAAAGGTCTCGTTAGTCTTAAAGTCTGTAGTAAAATGTGAATAATCAGTAGTAAGGTCAAAATGTCCTAAAAAGGAACAGACAATGGACACACACACATAAACTCAAACTTGCACATACACCCAAGGAAACACTGACAGAGACAGCCTCAGAAAACACACAAAGACATACACACACACACAGAGACACCCACAGAAAACACACAAAGACATACACACACAGAGAGACAACCACATAAAACACAGAAAGATATACATGCACACACCCTCACTGAGAAATCCACAGAAAACACACAAAGGCATACACACACCCTCACAGAGACACCCACAGAAAACACACACCTTCACAGAGACATCCACAGAAAACACAGACATACATATATACATACACACACACACCCTCACAGAAACATCCACAGAAAACACAGACATACACACCCACCCTCACAGAGGCATCCAGAGAAAATGCACAGACAAACATACACACACCCTCACAGAGACACCCATAGAAAAAGCTCAAAGACATATGCAAACACCCTCACAGACATCCACAGAACATGCACAAAGGCATATACACCCACCCTCACAGCGAGACCCACAGAAAAAAAATACATACACACTCATAGAGACACAAACCAAAGCACAAAGATATAAACACAGACACCCACAGAAGCACTCACAGGAGGAAACATTTATGCACCTTGCATCCCCTAAATCAACAGTGTGTGACATGCATGATAAAAAAAATTGCAGAAATTAAAGGGATCACTTTTTAAAGAATCATATTTGTAAATGTGCAAACAAAATTCTGTGAATTCAAAATTGTACATTAATGATCTGGGTAGATGGCTAGATGAAGAAAAGTACTTTTAAAAGGTTGAGATGTGTTTGTTTGTTTTTTCCCCATTTTCCCCAACCAAGAGCACCACTTCAAATATAGTCTACAAATGTTCCCATCTGTCTGCTGTACTTATGGATTTTGAAAATGCTGTACTCTATATGGTCTTGGTGGAACCATAAGCTGTGGTACTCATACCATTAGATCTGGTTAAATACAGGATTTTTGGCTTGTTGGTATGTATTTCAAAATTAAGTCAGCTGTAGTGTAAACTGAACAGTTTTAAGTTAACCTGTCTCATTTCAAACACTGAGCAATCTTAGTCTGAGAGTATAACATTTTATGCAGATGTAAAAATCTTAGATAAAATGCCTCCTTGCATCTGGAAAGTCCTTGCATAAAGGGGCAGTAAACTGGAATGTTATATATATATATATATATATATATATATATATATATATATATATATATTTAAAAAATGCATATCTGCCAAAAGGGCACTTACCATTTGTGTATTGAGGAGGAAACATTTCTGCATGGTTTAAATATAGAATTTCTACAGCATTGTCAAAAAATGTGTTTTTATGGACCCCTGGCCCCACCATGCAACTACTACCACACTGAAGTTACAATCTGAAATTGCACAAAGAAATAAAAAACATTTGCTAAGTAAGTCCTACCGCCTCTGCAAATTAAAGTGATCTGCCGTCTGACTCAGGCACACACTGTACAAACAAAGTGCCAAGTCTGTCTCACTCAGAACTCCTCTCAAATGCTAATACTTTGCTCCTTGTAATAACATTTCCCATGCTCAATTAGCACTCTGCTGTAGTACCCACTGGTGGCTGCCAAAATGTAAAAAATTGTTTTTTTTAGTTCTTGCTTCATGGGGCCCCCCTGGCCCATTGGGCCCCTGACAGGAGTCACCCCTGTCACCCCCTGATGGTGGCCCTGGGACTTGGCCTTATATTATAGGATATATATACACAGCAATTCTCTTCTTGCCAAGGCAGGAAAGCATATAAATAATTATAGGGTTGTTGTCATCTTTGTGACCTCACCTAGCAGATTCTATAACTTTAAAGGGCTATTGTACACTAGATTTTTCTTTGCATAAATGTTTTTTAGATGATCCATTTATATAGCCTATCTGGGAGTAGTTTTGTAACAATTATAGTTTTGCTTATTTTTTAAGAACATTGTTCTGATTTTCAAATTCCTAACCAAGCCCCACAGTGTCAGATGTATACGCCCATTTACAGACTACTGCTGGCTCCTGTTTATGTTATCTGTCTTTTCATATGCAGGGAAGGGGGAGGTGGGGAGTGTCTGCTCTTTTTGTTTTCCCAGCCCCTTTCTGTGGGTGTCCCAGACTACCTCATCAGCAATGCTAAATTGGGATCGTCTAAGTAAGTTTTTAAAAGGTTTCATATTGGATTTTTAGATCAGTATCTGTGCATATTCTGCTTTATAATAGTGTCAATTACAGGCAGTTATATGAAAATTAGTGTATACTGTCCCTTTAAAGCAGTCTGAAATGGCAGTATGTAGTAAATCACTGAGTAAGTCATGGAGCACAAAGCTACATTATAAATAACCTTGTAGGTATGATGATATATATAAGCATTACACACACCATCTTACTAAGCAAACAAATAGATAATAAGATTGGTCAAAGCAGACTAATTTCCTAAAGGTGGGCTCTAGGGTGCTGCTAATCAAATGCCCTTGATTACTTAATCATCAGCAAGTGTGACCACCTCTATAAAAGCTGAAGTTTTAGCAGTTTTCTGGTGTGGAGCATTCAGGTGTGTGACTGTTAATACAATGCCAAGAAGGAAAGACATCAGCAATAATCTTAGAGAAGCAATTGTTGCTACCCATCAATTTGGGAAGGGTTTTAAGGCCATTTCCAAACAATTTAAAGTCCATCATTCAACAGTGAGTAAGATTATTCACAAGTGGAAAACATTCAAGACAGTTGCCAATCTTCCCAGGAGTGGACATCCCAGCAAATTCACCCCAAGGCCACACCGTGCAATGCTCACAGAAATTACAAACAACCTAAGAGTTATATCTCCAACTCTACAGGCCTCAGTTAGCATGTTAAATGTTAAAGTTCATGAAAGTACAGTTAGAAAAAGACTGAACAAGTATGGTTTGTATGGAAGGGTTGCCAGGAGAAAGCATCTTCTCTCTAAAAAGAACATGGCACCACGGCTTAGGTTTTCAAAGTTGCATCTGAACAAACCATAAGACTTCTGGACATATGAGACCAAAGTGGAGATGTTTGGCCAAACACAGCATATCAGCACAAACACCTCATACCAACTGTCAAACACGGTGGTGGAGGTGTGATGATTTGGGTTTGTTTTGCAGCCACAGTGCCTGGGCACCTTGTAGTCATTGAGATAAACATGAACTACTTGGTATACTAAAGTATTCTAGAGTCATATGTGCGGCCATCTGTCCAACAGCTAAAGCTTGGCCGAAATGGGGTCATGAAACAGGACAATGATGTCAAGCACACCAGCAAATCTACAACATAATGGCTGAAAAAGAAAAGAATCAAGGTGTTGCAATGGCCCAGTCAAAGTCCAGACTTCAACTCGCTTGAAATGCTGTGGCGGGACCTTAGGAGAGCTGTGCATAAATGACTGCCCGCAAACCACAATGAGCTGTAGAAACGTTGTAAAGAAGAGTGGGCCAAAATTCCTCCACAACGATGAGAGAAACTGATAAAGTTATACAGAAAATGATTACTTCAAGTTATTGCTGCTAAAGGTGTTTTTACAAGGTATTGAATCATAAGGTGTACTTAATTTTTCACACATGGCTTCTCCATTGTGACTTTATTTTTGTTAAATAAATCTTGACACGGTGTAATATGTCATGTGTTGCTGTTTATCTGAGGTTGTATTTACCTAATTTTAAGACCTGTTAAGGACCAGATGTTTGTTACTATGTCCTGATTTGTAAAACCATATAATTCTCTACTAAAATACAGAGGATAAATGTATAACAAGTATATATTCGATTTGTATAGGTTGAACTCGATGGACTTCTGTCTTTTTTCAACCTCATCTACTATATTTATTCAACGAGGGTGTACTTTCTTTTTCACATGACTTACGACTGCTGCTTCTTAACTTGTGTTTCCGGTGGATAAATCTACCCCGACGCACCAATTTACATATGTAGTCACTTGTACACCCACATTTGTGTCTACTTACAAGGACAGACACAGATGATCAGTGGAGTCCGCCAAGGATCAGTACTGGGCCCTGTTCTTTTTAATATTTTTATTAATGACTTGGAGCAAGGATTAAATAGCAACATCTCTATTTTTGCAGATGATACATAGTTGTGTAAGGTCATTAAGTAGAGCAAGATGAACTTGCATTACAGGGGGATCTGCAACAATTAGAAGAATGGGCAGGTATTATGGAAAATGAAATTTAATACGGGAAAATGCAAGGTTCTACATTTTGGAAGTAAAAATAAGCAGGCAATGTACTATTTAAATGGGACTAGATAGAGGAGGAAAGGGTTTTTGGAGTAGTAATAGATAACAAGCTAAAGACGGGGCACAATGCAGTCTTGGGGACCGATTTAAAAAAAACAACATTGCAGACCTAGAAAATGTTCAGATTAGGGCCACAAAGCAAATAAGAGGAATGGAGAATTTGAGCTATGAGGAGAGGTTAGCTAAATTGATTCTGTTTTCTCTAGAAAAAAAGAGCTTATACAGAGATGGCAGAAGCTCAGTTTATTACAAGAAAATTGTTTGTGACAAGAGGTCACAATTTAAGGCTGGAGGAGAGGAGATTTAATCTCCAACAATGTAAACGTTTTTTCACTGTAAGAGCAATAAAATTGTTGAACTCATTTCTGGCTAGAAACAGAATTCAGTGATATGATTGCTTGTGTTAAATGGGTCACCTTTTTAATGGATTAATTTAAGCTCAACTGGAGAATATTTGTAAGTATATTAGATTTGTATAGGTTGAACTCTATGGACTTCTGTCTTTTTTTCAACTTCATCTACTATGTTAATTCAAAGAGGGTGTACTTTCTTTTTTCACATGATTGTACAAGGTTACACACATAGGGGCTTATTTATCAAGGTGAAACGGACATGATCCGGTGTAGCGGATCATGTTAGCTGCACATCGATAAATGCATTCATCATTGCATCATTCTAGTGAAATGCTTGTGCAATGCCGCCCCCTGCAGATTTGCGGCAAATCAGCCGCTAGCAGGGGGTGTCAATCAACCTGATTGTATGCGAGAGGTAGTCTTAAGACTACTGCTTGTTAACTCCTGTTTCCGGTGAGCCTGAAGGCTCGCACGGAAACAAGTGTATATGGCCCCATTTGGGCCGTGATAAATTGGATCCTTAGGGTCATAATTATACTGGGCCACACCAATTTGCATATGTTGTCACCCACATTTCTGTTTACTTACAAGGACAGACACAGCTGATTACATTTACTGAGGTACAGAGGGACAAACACAGTGGGTACCTTTTATAGAGAAAACACAGGGATATACACTCACACGCAATCACATTTACAAACAGGGTCATAATTATCGGGGCAACTAAAACTAGACACACCCACACACACTAGGTTATAGTTACACAGTAACACACATGACTCACAAAGTATCATTTACACATAAAAATACATTTAGACTAACATTTACCTGCAGAGTCTCATACATATTCACTCACATATACACATACAGTCAAGATTACAAACAGTTCCAGATCACAGTTTATCACAAAAGCAGGTACATATAACACTATGGGCCAGGTTACAAGTGGATCGCTAAATATCGCGTTCAAGAAAGCAATATTTGTGCTCCAGTGTGTAATATCAGCACACGCTAATGTGCGCTGGTATTACAAGATAACAGCAATGCAAATGCAAGCTTGTGTAAGCATTGTTAATAAGCATTGAGCTCATGGAAGCACGCTTCCATAGAACCTAAGCACAGCGAAGGGGGTAAGTAGCGCAGTGATAGTAGAAAATATTTGCATATGCTTATATACATATATATTTATGTGTTAATAAGTACCTAGTGCTACTTTTTAAAATAAAAAAAAACTATAATGCCCTCTGTTTTGAAGGCATTTGGGGCACTTTTAGAAAATTAGCCAGAGATCTGATCTCTGGTTAATTTTAGGAGCACTAACCAGCCACTTGTAATGGCTGGTTAAGTATCTTGCTCCCGCAAATGGGCAAATTTAGAGATCCACTTGTAATCTAGCCCTTAATGTGGCTACAGACCTAGTTTAAAATGTAAGGGTTAACATCATAAACATGTCAAAATAAACTATTACACTCATAAATACATATTCTGATAAAATGTTTCATATAAAAATTTATAATTTTTTTTACAAGGTTTAAAAGGGATAACGTATATGGCAAGGTATTTGACTTTATAAATATATATATATAAATATATGTGTATGTGTATATATGTATATGCTGTACATGTGTATTTATGTTTATATGTGTAAATATGTATATACATAAAAATATTTACATATAACACACACACATATACAGTACATAAAATACATTTAAACATGAAAAATTATTTATTTATTTTTTCAAACTTTATTTATGCCATGAGAGAGGTAGACACATGAACCAATGACATTGTTAAGTTACAATACATACAGGAAAGGTTTTTACATCTCATCAAATACAAGACTTTGGCGATAGTTCAGTCTAGTCTAGTCTAGGTTCATATTAGTCCAGTATTGGCATAGCAGTAAAGTCAAAGGTCACGCCACCTCCCTTCGCCTTTTCTCCTCTTTTCTTTAAATAATTATAATAAACAACAACTCAAATTTATAACAAATCAAATGAAATAAAATAAGATACACCATCAAAACTTGTTGCATCCCATACTTACTCCGGACCACCAGCCACAGAGCAATTCTCTGAGATAATGTATATGTGAAGTGGATAAGGGTGAGGCGCACATGCACATCACATGGCTGTATTAGAAAAACACCAGTTTCCCTTAAGGTTTTCTTTCAGGATGAAGTCACTTTTTTTAAATGGGTATAAGACACGTTCTCTAACATTGTCTGGTAAGTATAGTAAGTATAGTGCCCATTTCTTTGTGAATCTAGATATTCTGTTTAATATTCCCCTTAACATCTGCTTGTTCTATGAGCATCTGGGTGTGTAGCCTGGTGACTAGTTTTTGAAAAGGTGGGGATGACCTATCTGCCCAATATTGCAGTATCAGTTGCCTTGCAAGCAAAATAGATATAGAGATGAGAGTGTCATGAGGACGTGTGTTGTGTTCTGGAAGTAAAAACAGGACTCGCTGCGCTGAAAGGGATATCTGGATTTTAGTTACTTTAATCAACCAGTAGATTATTTTACTCCAAATCCACTTCAGCCTGGGACAATCCCAAAATAAGTGAATCCAGTCAGGGTTTGCATAGTTACATTTAACACATGAATCTTTTGATCCAGGTATCCATTTGGCCCTAAGAGCTGGGGTAATGTATGCCTGTTGGAGGATTTTGGTGTGGGTTTCTCTCACATTTGCTGTTAACGTAATGTTTCTAATCTCTATGAAACTGCTTGTAAGCCTTTTGCTGTCAATCTCCATGGTTCTACACCTAGACCATTTCGATACTAGTTTTTGGATGGCACGGTTGTCATAGTGTTTGAGCATAAGGTTATACATGTTTGCTAGCTTATATGAACCCTGTTTAGCTAGTGAGCATAATATGGTGATATTATTGTTTTCTGTGTTAAGAAGGCCATCTGCTTTTAATTTTGTGACATAGTGCCTACACTGTAAGTATGCAAATCTATGCGTATTTGGGAGCTGATATGTAGTTTGTAACTCTTGAAAGGGGTGGACCTCAAGGGTCAGAGGGTTAAATAGCTGTCCAATTTTAGTGAGGCCTTACTCCTGCCATGTCCTGAATACTTCGGTGGTATTTCCAGGTAAAAAAGAAAGGTTGCCCTGGATTGGAAGGAATTTACTTTTAGTGAATTGTATGCCCCACAGCTTGCACATTTTGGCCCATGCCCTCAGTGCGTCTCTAAATAAAATGTGTTGCTGAATTTCCAGGGATAAATAGTTAAGTTTTGCATGTGGTAGGAAAGTGGGAGTTGTGAACTGCTTATTTCCAACTAACCAATCCAGCACTATCTTCATCAATGTCACCCAGTTGTACCAGAGAATGTTCGGAGGCGCAACCCACCTCTATCAAATGGCATATCCAGACTAGATCTGCTTATTCTCTGTTTCTTTCCCTGACAGATAAAATGGGCTATAGCAGACTGTAGAGTTTTTGCGTCCCTTTGTGTTAACAGCAAAGGAAGCATCTGTAGAGGGTAAAGTATCTTGGGCAGAGCTAGCATTTTAAAAAGGTGTATTCTGCCAGTCAATTACAGAGGTAGTCTACCCCATCCCGTAGTATGTCCCTTATATATGGAATTATCTTGCCTATGTTTAAGGGATATAATTTAGAGGGATCAACATGTTTCTGTATACCTAAATATTTGAATGTGTCCTCTGTTATTTGAAAGCCGAAATTGTGTAGCATGTTATGTTTTGTGTTTTTCATCCAGGTGACCTCTGATTTGTCTTTATATCCAGAGAATGTTCTGAATTTATCAATAATTTCAAGGAGTTTGGGTACACCTACGTCTGGGTTGCCTATGAACAAAAAAATATCATCAACATATAATGATAAATGCTGTCTAAGGCCTAGATTTGGAGTTTGGCGTTAGCCGTGAAAACCAGCGTTAGAGGCTCCTAATGCTGGTTTTAGGCTACCTCCGGTATTTGGAGTCACTCAAAATAGGGTCTAACGCTCACTTTTCAGCCGCGACTTTTCCATACCGCAGATCCCCTTACGTCAATTGCGTATCCTATCTTTTCAATGGGATCTTTCTAACTCCGGTATTTAGAGTTGTGTCTGAAGTGAGCGTTAGAAATCTAACGACAAAACTCCAGCCGCAAGAAAAAAAGTCAGTAGTTAAGAGCTTTCTGGGCTAACGCCGGTTTATAAAGCTCTTAACTACTGTACTCTAAAGTACACTAACACCCATAAACTACCTATGTATCCCTAAACCGAGGTCCCCCCACATAATAAAATAAATATTAATCCTAAAATAGCTGTAATATAATTATAATTTATATTGTAGCTATATTAGGATTTATTTTACAGGTAAGTATTTAGCTTTAAATAGGAATAATTTATTTAATAAGAGATAATTAATTTCGTTAGATGTAAATTATATTTAATTTAGGGGGGTGTTAGTGTTAGGGTTAGACTTAGCTTTAGGGGTTAATACATTTATTATAATAGCGGTGAGCTCCAGTCGGCAGATTAGGGGTTAATAATTGCAGTTAGGTGTCAGCGATGTTAGGGAGGGCAGATTAGGGGTTAATACTATTTATTATAGGGTTAGTGAGGCGGATTAGGGGTTAATAACTTTATTATAGTAGCGGTGCGGTCCGCTCGGCAGATTAGGGGTTAATAAGTGTAGGCAGGTGGAGGCGACGTTGAGGGGGGCAGATTAGGGGTTAATAAATATAATATAGGGGTCGTCGGTGTTAGGGGCAGCAGATTAGGGGTACATAAGGATAACGTAGGTGGCGGCGCTTTGCGGTCGGCAGATTAGGGGTTAATAAGTGTAGGTAGCTGGCGGCGAAGTTGTGGGGGGCAGATTAGGGGTTAATAAATATAATATAGGGGTCGGCGGTGTTAGGGGCAGCAGATTAGGGGTACATAAGGATAATGTAAGTAGCGGCGGTTTATGGAGCGGCAGATTAGGGGTTAAAAATAAAATGCAGGTGTCAGCGACAGCGGGGGCGGCAGATTAGGGGTTAATAAGTGTAAGGCTAGGGGTGTTTAGACTCGGGGTACATGTTAGAGTGTTAGGTGCAGACTTAGGAGGTGTTTCCGCATAGCAAACAATGGGGCTGCGTTAAGAGCTGAACGCGGCTTTTTTGCAGGTGTTTTTTTTCAGCTCAAACAGCCCCATTGTTTCCTATGGGGGAATCATGCACGAGCACGTTTTTGAGGCTGGCCGCTTGCGTAAGCAACTCTGG